>NC_066315.1:1273191-1467076 GCF_022539315.1 Serinus canaria
GCTCCTGGATTGGTTTGCCCTTTCCAGAGCCCAAAAATTATCCAAACAATCTGTCTGAGCGGGTGCCTGTGTGGACATTATCATACCAATCCAAACAAAGCAATCCCAACTGCCCCCGGAGGGGATCGTGTGTTCTCATTCCAGAGGAATTTCCACGGGGCAGCCTCAGGCTCCTGGAAGCCCAGGGATGCTGGCTGTTGTGACAGGTGTGACTCCAGCCCTGCGGTCGCTCCGATAAAATGATTATTCCCTGGCACAACCTTGGAGAGCTAACGAGAGCAATCCCTGCCCGTCCCAACTTTTTCCCCTTCGGTTTTGCTTGCTGAACACATGGCATTATTTTCCAGCTGCTTCCCTCTCCTCCCCAGTTCCCTGTGGGGAATTGCTTCTTTAAGCCTGCTCTTTGCAGTTTCATGTCATTTTTTTTGAGAGGGAATTTTTGCAGAGCCTGGAGGTTTGGAGGAGGATGAGTTTATTTCTCTTTTCTAATTCAATTTATTTGGGGTTTTGTTCATTTGCTTTAGCAAAGAGGTGCCATCCAAAGCCCTCTCCGGCCCTCAGCAGCTGAGATAAGAAATGCCAAATCCCCAAAATAGAATCCCAGAATGATCTGGGTGACGAGGGACCTTAAATCCCGTCTCATTCCACCCCCTGCCAAGGGCAGGGACAACTTCCACTGTCCCAGGTTGCTCCAAGCCCCATCAAATATCTCTTAGTTTGTTGATTTTCCCAAAATGTTTCCAGCTGTCCAGGACCAGGCTTTTCCTGAGAGATGGATTCCCACTTTGGAGTATTTCTAAATTTACACTTCCCATCGTTACCATCTGTCAGCACCAGCAGTTCCTGACCTATGGAGCAGCAGAACAGGAGGTTTGGAAGCAGCTCCCTCCCTGTATCCCATTTGGGAAGTAGGAAGGCTGGAGAGAGCCCTGCCCTGGGGTATTGGATCCCAAAAATCTGCAATCCTTCATGAACTCCGTTCTGTGTTCCCTGCCTTGCTCTGAGCTCCACCATCAGGGACAGCCACCAACATTTTCCATAAAAATCTCATTCCGGAATGGGGGTGGTGCACACCTGAACCTTGTCCTAAAAATGCAGTCAGGATGTGGCCAGGTGGATTTGGGATACGGAATTTGGGAATTGGGGTTGTGCCAGGTAACCACAGCCCCCCGTGACCCCTGGACAGGTTTTCCTGCTAATTCCTGTTTAAACCCACACCCCATGATCCTTCCTCACATCCTCAAGGATCATCGGAAACGCTCCCTGCTCTCCTCCCAACCTCCAGTCTCCGAGACAACTGTGGGCAGTTGTTTTATTGTCCCAGCACCTCGTAACTCCTGGGACGCCAAAATTAAAGCCAGGAGCGAACAGAAATCCCATTCTCCTCCGAAATGTGCGTGCCCAAAACGTCTTCTCCTAATGAGCCCCTTCCCCGCACCCACATCCCGCCCCTTTCTCGTTACTCAGGGAAAAGATGCCCAAGCTGAAAGAAAAGGGAAATGCGAAACTCTTCCCCACAAATTGCAGGTTTCCAGTGGTGTTCCAAGGCTCAGGAGACCTCAAGGATTTGAACCAGCTGAGGTTTGAGGGAGGAAATCAGAGCTTGGGGCTCTCATTGGGAGCAGATGCTCAAAACCTCACACAGATTTCTGCCCCTCCTGCTCAGCACCGGTTTCTCAGCAGGAGATCCTGAGAGGAGGTGGGGATAAATCCCTGAAATTGGCTGTCTCATCCCAAATTTAGCCCTTGCTTTTCCTGCCCTGAAAGGTGGAAAAATGTGGGGGTGGTGAGGCACCACCAGAGATTTGTGGCTGCCCCTGGATCCCTGGCAGTGCCCAAGGCCAGGCTGGACACTGGGGCTGGGAGCACCCTGGGACAGTGGGAGCTGTCCCTGCCATGGCAGGGGTGGGAATGGGTGGGATTTGAGGTCCCTCCCAACCTCAACCCATCCTGGGATTCCCTGGCTCTTTGTGCTGCCTCTCCAAGCCCGGGATGATCCTTCTGGAGAGTCTGGAAGGGCCACAGTGAAAACACCTCAACTCCAGAATGATACCACCACAATTCCAGAATGATAACACCCCAATTCCAGAATGATACCACCCCAACTCCGGAATGATAACACCACAATTCCAGAATGATAACACCACTATTCCTGAATGATAACACCACAATTCCAGAATGATAACACCATAATTCCAGAATGATAACACCACAATTCCAGAATGATAACACCATAATTCCAGAATGATAACACCCCAATTCCAGAATGATACCACCCCAACTCCAGAATGATAACACCCCAATTCCAGAATGATACCACCCCAATTCCAGAATGATAACACCCCAACTCCAGAATGATAAAGGCTTCCCAGTGCTGGAATTCGAAATATAAGGAATTCTTAGAATTTTGAATTTGTAAATCAAAGTTTAGAGTTAAACATGGGATTTAATTTAAGACTTTAGGAAAAGCTTTTAAATTTAGGTATTAAAAATATAAATGTAGATTTACAGTTTAAAGTAAAGACACGATAAACTAAATAAAATAAATTTTAGAGTTTTAGAGTTTCAGACGTAGAAAAAATAAAAGTAGTTATAAAAGTAAACAAAAATATTAGAATACAGTATTATAAGTTTGTGTATTGTAATATAATTGCCTAAGAAAGTTTATACTGTAATATAAGTAAAAAATAATTAAAGATTAGGTTAAAAATAGTATTTTATTAATCAATAACTCCTTAAAAGTTTTATAATTAAAGGTCTTATGATCTAAAAAAAAAAGTCCAATTTTTTAAAACTCAAAAGTCCCATCTCTAACTTACTCAAAACTCCCCACAAAAAATTATCACATCCCAGCATGAAAAGCCTGTCCTTGCAAGAGCTGCTCATCCTGCCTCCGTCCCCTCTCCCACATTTCTGTACATCCACAGTTTCCTTCGGGAACCACCTCCAAGAGGCTTTTCCAGGAGCAGCCGCGACTTACCCCAGCCAAATAACGTGAATCCCCAGAGATATTTCTTCTCCGAGAAGAATGCCATGAAGATGAGGCTGTGGAGATAGAGCCCTTCCACCAGGATCCAGTAGTAATTGGTGGCCAGGAAGTAGAGGAAGAAGGTGACAGCTACTTTACAGCCCACCTGCAGCGACCACAGAAGGACAGAGAGGGAACACGGGGTGAAATTCTTGTGCTGCACAAACACACTGAGGTGGGGTGGGGAGCAAGGTGGGGAAAGGAATCAAACCAGAAAATTCTGTTTCAGGGGTTTTTATGTGGGGGAAAACCTGTGGAAGAGCAGGAAAGACGAACTGTTGGGAAAAAACTCCTGAGCCAAGGATGGTTTTTCCTACAGCAGGTGAGTTGGGAAGTAGAGAAAAAGAGATGATGGCCGGATCCTGCTCTCTCCCAACCCGGTGATGAGGGGCTCACACACTTCTAGAGCAGCTGGGGCTCATCTTTTCCTGTGTTTCGTCTTTCCCTGTGTTTCGTCTTTCCTCTCTGTTTCATCTTTTCCCCGTGTTCCTGGTCCATGTTGGAGGCCAAAGGGCCTTGGCCGAGTTGTCCTGGTCTGGGTGTCCTGCTGAAGCCACAGCACCTGGAATTACAACTCCTTCCTCAGCTCATGGAGAGGCTGAGGTGGGGTGGAGTCACTCACCCCATCATGTCATGGATGGCTGTGCCAGGATCCTCCAGGGCTGTTTGTCTGTCCTCAACAGCTGGGAACTCTTGGGAAAGCTCCTGCTGCCATCGGAGCTAGGTGCTCCAAGGGCATACAGGACCTTTGGGATTTTCCCTGGAAATTCCAAGGTGTCCCACCTGAGCTGCAAAGTGGGAGATCTGGGACAGACTTCCAGGACATGGTGGAGTTAAGGCTGAGCTCTCGCTCCACACTGAGCTGAAATCCTTTAATTTTTTGGGAGCAAAACCCTGGCTGTGGCCCAACTCCCTTTGGACAAAGCCTCCCTGCTTCGCAATTTCTCAGCTCCCGTAGAGACAGGCTGCAAAATACTGGTGCCACTTTGGGGTTAATCAATACAAAGCCAGATCTTGTCAATGTCTGGGAAGTTGGATTTCCCAGGAATTCTGTGGCTGCCACATCTCTTGGCCCATCTTTGTGCTGTCCCTTCCTTTAAGAGGAATGCAAAGGACTGACAGAAAATGCCAATAATACTACCCTGGAAATAAAAAGAGACTTTTTTTTTAATCCTGGCACAGCTCTTTTGCTAATTTTTGTCCACCAATATACTCACCTATACATATATTTGCATATTGATAAGACATGCATACATGACACTCATTTTCTTTCATAGACAGAGGGAGTTAAAATAGATTGATTCAAAATCCCCCTAAATTAATTAATATTTTTTATATTTATAAAACAATCCCTATCTAGGTTTGATAACATTTTCCATATTTATTTTTTATATTTATTGCCTCTTGCAGGGAATGTGAGGCACTAATTGAAAAGTTCCCACTTCGTCTGGAAACAAAAGAAATCCATTAATTGTCGCCTTCATCGCTCGCTTGCCTTGCAATTCCGAAGAGTGTGAAATGCCATTAAATGCTAATACCCAAAGAATGCCATAGATTATCCTAATTATTCCTTTTAATGAGCCCAGCAAGAGGAGAAACACCAAACAATGCAGTGAAACATTTTGTGTTCTGTCCAAAAAAATGAGAGTTTTGGAGCGTGTTGAGTGAGACTCTGTAAATTAATGGCATGGATGTCTGGGTGGGAAAGGAACACAATGACAGTTGGGACACTCGGATGCACAGTGGGACATTCCCAAACCCTCTGATTTTTCACAGGGTGTTGCTGGTCCCTGGTTGTAGCACAAGCTGGGAAAGAGTCGAGAATCCACAGGCAGGAAGTCGATCCCAGAACCCTTGAGGCTGGAAAAGACCTCCATGACCATCGAGTCCAAGCTGTGCCTGGTCCACACCAGAGCCCCGAGTGCCACATCCAGGAACTCCTTGGACACCTCCAGGGATGGGCACTCCAACCCTCCCTGGGCAGTTCCAAGGCCTGAGCCCCCTTTCCATGGGGAAATTCCTGCTGGTGCCCGCCCTGAGCCTGCCCTGGCCCAGCCTGAGACCATTCCCTCTCCTCCTGTCCCTGTTCCCTGGGAGCAGAGCCCGACCCCCCTGGCTGTCCCCTCCCGTCTGGAGTTGTGGGAAGTGAGAAGGTGCCATATCCAGGATTCCATGGGAAATCCTTGATGGTACCAATGACAAGGAGAGCCGAGAGCTTCAGGATGTGGGAAATGTGAGGATGGGCTTCATTCCCCCAAGCACATGGACAATGCAGATGTTGCCATCAGAGATTTCTATAGATTGAAATTCCCATGGAATTTTGGAGAAGAGTCCAAAGGACCTGACTTCCATTTTTATTTTGGGATGTTGACTCTTCTGCCTGGGTTGACTGCATTGACTCAAGCCACCATAAATGGAGCCTGAGGTTCAGGTTGGACACCAGCAGGAATTTCCGCATGGAAAGGCTGCTCAGGCCTTGGAAGAGGCTGCCAGGGAGGTTTGGAGTCCCCATCCCTGGAGGTGTCCAAGGAATTCCTGGATGTGTCACTCAGCGCTCTGGGCTGGGGACAAGGCTGGGACTGGGGACCCACCAGCAATTCCAAGGTTGGATGACTTTGGAATTCTTTTCCAACTCAGTGATTCTGTCCCTCATGGACACCAGCTCCTTTCTGCAGATGAATCCCACCCTTTCCTGTGGCACCACATCCTCCCCATGTTTTCCCTCCCAAAATGTCCTTTTTTCCATATGGGAGGGAGCAGAAAAGTCGTGCATTCCCCACCCGTGGAAGTGTTGTGAGCCAGGCTGGATGTGCCTTGTGCTGGGATGGTCAGGAATGCTTCCACAGCCATAAATTCCAGAGGGTATCAGGGGAATGTAGATGGGAATCAAACCATCAGCCTTGACTGCCACGGGAGCAGCTTTTCCTTAGCTCAGGAATTGGGAATCCCTCCGAACCAATGGACTGAGAATGGGAAAGGACGGGAAGAGGCTGTGAACGATGAGTTGGGCAGGAAAACTCCCCAAAAGAGGATAAGTGTTGAACGGAGAGGACAAAGACAGGAATCCTGGAAAATCGTTGCTCTGGGAATACTCACAAACTGCGATTTATCTGCTGGAGGTGCTTCCGTGATGGATTTCAAGTCCTCCTCGGAGATCCGCTCCATCTCCTCCAGGGCTGACCCGGAGTACAGGACCGCGTCCTTCACGAAGATGCTGACGGCCCTCAGCATGAAGGACACAAACAGGTGCATGTGGATGTAGTTCCTAGTGCAGTGCAAACGTCTGGAAGAGGAGAAGAAGGATTGGGAAGTTCAGTCCAGCTGTTGGATGCAGCCAGGGCCACTTCTGGCTCTGCAGAGGCCCAGCTCCTCCCGCTGGCACCGTGTCCCCATGGGGAGCAGAGCGATGGTCACGGCTCCCTGCTCTCCCATGGGGTTGGGAAATGGATTAGTACCTTCTCCAGGGGCTTCAGGGAAGCCTGGAATGGTTTGGGATGGATGGGACTTCAAGCCCATCCAGTCCCATCCCCTGCCATGGGCAGGGACAGCTCCCACTATCCCAGACTGCTCCAAGCCCCAGTGCCCAGCCTGGCCTTGGACACTTCCAGGGATCCAGGGGCAGCCACAGCTGCTCTGGGCACCCTGTGCCAGGGCCTGCCCACCCTCCCAGCCAGGAATTCCTCCCTCAAATCTGCTCTAACCCTGCCCTCTGGCAGTGGGAAGCCTTTCCCTCTCTCCTATCCACTGCTGCCCTTGGATTCCAGAGGCTCCAGAACTTGGGGCCGCTGGAAACCTCACAGAGCTTCCTGTAGACCATGAATTTTTTTGTCCAGCTCAATTTAGGAGCAGCTCCAGCGGTGACTCGGGTGTGCTGGGCTGTTGTCCCTGTTTTCCTGCCGTGAATGTCATCCTTTGGAGCAGTTTGTGGGCTCCACCCCAGCAATGGCAGCAGTGACCCCACAAATCCCTGCTGTAAAGCGCTTTAAGGTCCTTTTTGGAGGAAAAGCTTTTTTGGGGATGGTGAGAGGTGAATGGGTCAGAGCCAGGAAGAAGAGGTGTGTTTTGGAATCAGGATTTAGGGAAGAAGGAACTGATCTCTGTCCTCTGGAGCTCTGGTGCCATGCCTGGATTTACGAATGGATTTATGAATGGATTTATATTCCTCTTAAGTCCCAATAATCTGCGCTAATTAAAGGCTGTGTTTTTATCCCTTTTGCAGGACGCTGTGATAACAACGCCAGTTGTTCTCTGAGCTTTTATAATCCAAATTCCTCCAAGTGGAACTGATGAGGTTTATTAAATGAGGGTTGGCTTTGTTCCCTGCATTTGAAAGGGAGTCAGTGAATCTCTGGATTATCGAGGATAAAATCTGGCTTGATCCCTGCTGCTGCTCTGATCCTTGGGATAAAGATGCTCCTGCACATTTGCCCAGGTGGTCTGGGCCGGAAATGAAGTGGGATTAAGATAAGGATAAATAAAAACCAGGAATTCCCTTGCACACGTGGACACGGAATATTTTAACAACCTTGCCAGTGTCCGGTGGGAAATGACGCGGCGGGAAGAGGTTGGGAGAACAAGAGTGTGGTGGAGGGATGGGGTCTGCACTGCCCTTTGGATTGGGTCTGTCATGGATCTGGGATTTGCTATCCAAGCAAACCCCCCGGACACCTTTTGCTGCCTGCTGAGAGCTCTGAGCACTTTCAGAGCCCGAAGCCACACATTTCATTCCCAGTGTTCCATGTCCAGGGCTTGGCTCAAGCTTCCCAAATCCCTCTGCAGACACCACGTGGCCCCCACCAGCTCTTGTCCAGGCCCTGCTGCCTTTTTGGGAGAAGACACGAGCAGACCTTGAAGGGAGGCAAATCGGGGGCTCGGGTTTGGGGTGACCCTGCTCTATGGGGTCACCAGATAGAACATTCCCAAAGGACAAATCCCTGGATGTGGGGGACACCTTTCATCCCTCCCATCCCATGCTGTCTGTGCCAGCAAGAATCCCAGAATGGTTTGGGCTGGAAGGGACCTTAAACATCATCCCATTCCAACCCCGGCACCTTCCACTATCCCAGGCTGCTCCGAGCCCTGTCCAACCTGGCCTTGGACACTTCCAGGGATGGGAGCTGCAACACTGGATTGAGGAATGGGTAGTGAGGGTTCAAAGTGGCATTGAGGGCTCTAAATCCCTTGGCAGGGATGGTGGGAAGGGAGGGGACACAATGGAGTCCGGAGGGTCAGGTTTGGATCCCTGGGAAGATTGGGGGAATCGGCCTGGGAGTTTTCCATCCCTTTCAGCTGGGTCATCCTTCCCGAACATTCGGACTTTGAGTGGGATTTCCCTCAGGGAATCTTATTTCTCTGCACATCAGCCATCCAAGGCTAAGCCAATCACCTGCAGGGTGATAACAGGGACAGAAAATCCTGGAGAGTCTTCCAAGGAATTCCTGGAGACACCCCTTTTCCCATTTGCTACAAAGAGGGCCTGGAAAACTCCACCTGAGGGAAGCGGAAAGAGTTCCAAAACCCCACCCACCATCCCCTGGGAAGTTTGCCCTGGGATCCCCTAAAACAGCCCAAATCAGAGACGCCACCACCACTGGCGGCTTCCTGAACTGTGCCACCCCAATTTTATCCTTCCGGAAAAACCCGCGGCTTCTCCAGTGTCGCTGAGGTAGAAACAGAGCCGCCTACCTGAAGTATCCCAGGATAAGGACAGCAACTGTGAGGGATCCCAGGGAGATGGAGTATCCAACAGTATAAATCAAATAGAGGCGATCAAAGACCTCCTGCAGCAGAAACGATGGAGAAAACAGCGTCACACGGGGAACGCGGCCCTCCTGCGCCACGCAACCCCGGCAGCGCGCACAGCCCGGATCCTTCGGGAATATCCCGCCTCTTTTGGCAGCTTGGGAAAGTGGGGTTTGTGTTCCCTGAGGTGGGGAGGTGGGATTTTCCCAAGGGATTCATGATGGAGCGGGGTTAATCCCATACCTGGGAGTTTGGCGGCGTTTTCATCCCAAAGGAACCCAAAGTGGTTCCAGCAAACCAGCAAACTCCTGGCCCAGTTCAGGGATCACTTGGGAATTCTCACCTGGAGAAAATGCCTGCTGAGCTGGGAATTTTGCAAGGGATTAATGATGGAGTGGGGTTAACCCCCTGCCTGGGAATTTCACAGCGTTTTCATCCCAAAGGAACCCAAAGCGCTTTACACACTCCTGGCCCTGTCCAGGGATCACCTGGGAATTTTCACCTGGACAAAACGCCTGCTGAGCTGGGAATTTTGCTGGAATTGCACAATTCAGCCATTGCTGGATGACTGATATCCAGCCTGGGGGAGTGTAACCCACACCAGAACACAGGGGAAGGAAATACTTTGGCTATGGGATATGAGGGGAAAAATCACCTGGGTTTATTTTCCTCCTTTTTAAACCCCAAGCAGCCTCTGCCTGTGGTTATCCAACCCAGACACAACCTGAGCTTGCCAAAATCCCATTGGAAAAGGCTCTGTCACAGGAGAGTTCTTAATAATTAATCGTTTAGGAAGTTTTTAGGTTGTTATTTTCCAAAGCTGGCCTTGAAACCCTGAGGTTTCCATTAAATATCGGGATATTTTCCTTGATCCTGCAGCTGAACTCAGGGATTCCTGGAAAGGGTTAAAACGCCTGCCCCCCCAATCCTAGCCTGTCCTGCCTTTCCCAGATTTCAGCAAGAATCCCCAAAAACCCAACCAATTCAGCATCTTTCTCCTCATTCCCTGCTTTCCCTGGCCCTGCCCACGGGGCTGCAGTAACGTCAGGAATGCTGGGCTCTGAATGACAGCTCTGATTGGGATTTGAGGCTTGGAACGCCGTCCTGGAATGCCAAACCTCAGCCCTATTACATCAGAATCCGCAGATTTGGGAATGTTTCTCTGCGGTTTGCGCTGGAGGAGCGAAGCCCTTGCCAATATTAATTTACTGAGTGTGTCTGTGCGTATTTATGGGATATTTTTATAGATTTTTATAGATCTGTCTGTGCAGGCAGCAGGCCCTGAAAAGCCAAGAAGAAGAGATTTCAAAGCTTTCAGGGAAAAATACCCTGGTGTGATTTTCCTGCTGCCAAGCTGGAATCCTCTCGGAGCTGGAAAACGTTTGCCTCCATAATAAAAAATGAAATAATAATAATAATTAATAATAATTAATAATAACAGTAATAATAATCTCACTCCAAGGTTGGAATTGTCAGTAAGACAAAAGTTGTGAGGCCTTAGCAAAACATCCCTGAGCCCCATTCAGAAATTTCACTGGGAAGATCCACGTTCCTATGAGTGGGAATGTCCTTGGGAAGAGCCTCTGGATTGGCAGGAGGTTTTGGAAAGCTGAGGGCTCTGACCGACCACGGGGCCTCTCTTTGAAAGGAGGTTGAGCACCAAGAGCCAAGACACAGAAAGCCTCTCCTGGAGCCCTCCTTGGAGGAGGAGGTGTCCAGGTGATTCCCACCTGGAATCACTCTGGAAAGCCCCTGGGAAATGTGATTTCTTGGAAGGGGTGCTCAGATCCTTGGGGAAAACCTTTGGAGCAAAAAGTTGAGGTTCTCCACTTCCACTCCTCCCTCACTTGGAGCTCAGGACTGGCAGCTCCCAGGAGCTTTTCCTCCCTGGATTTACCCATGGGGGGACAAAATCTCCAAAGGAGTTCCATGTGTCCCAAAGGAGGTCCCAGCTCCATGAAAACCACAACGAACAACCAGGGAAGATCCTCCAGGCAGGAAAATATTGAACGATCTGCCAGCTGCAAGGACGATCTCCACGGTCTGAGGGGCGTCCTCAGGGAGCTGAGATGGATGGGAAGCCAAAGAATTCCCAGAAAACCACAAAGGCCACGATGGCCAAGCCACGGACACAACCTGGAGCTCCATCACTCCAGGAAGTTCTCTGGAAGCCTCCTGGAAGTCCACCCTGAGGAGACACTGACCGTCCCTGGTCATCCCTTGTTGGAAGAGACCAAACCTGGCCTTGCCACGAGATCCTGGTCTGTAAAGTGCGGTAACTGAACCAATGATTCAATTTAATCCTAATTTAATCAGAATATTCAGAATATTTGAGCAACCTGGGCTGGTGGGGGGTCCCTGCCCATGACACAGAGCTGGAAATGGCTGGAATTCAAGGTCTCTTCCAACCCCAATCAGTTCAGGATTCCAGGGTTCCATGAATTAGATTCCTGCAGGAAGCCTCCCCTCTTTCAACTCTTGCCATGTGTGCAAAAGAAAAAGGGAAACCAGACAGAGCAGGAATTTTCTGGTGGCAAATCCCAGCCTGAGTTTCATGGAGCTGTGCCCTGTATCCAAATTTTTCCTTTCATCCTTTTTATTCCCCTTTAGCAAGACCCCAGCAGCACCTGGGCTGTGAAGCTGGGAGGGATCCAGTGTTTTTTGGGGAATGGGAAGGCTGTGAAGGGTGGGATCAGCAGCACAGGGAAGCAAAAATAAGGATCTTCCAGAGGGAATTTCTGCAAAGTTTCTCCGAGCTGCTGATTCAGATGTTGTTAAGGATACGTTTGGAATCGGGGCTTTGCTGCTGTGAGTGATAAACAAAGCCAGAAAATCTCTGTCCTTGCTGGTCTGGTGTTTTTTGGTTTTTTACAGGAAAATGGGACTGAATAAAAAGATAAATGGGATAGTCACAAAATGGGACGGACACAAAATGGGATAGTCACAAAATGGGATATTCAAAAAATGGGATGGTCACAGAATGGGATAGTCACAAAATGGGATGGTCACAAAATGGGATATTCAAAAAATGGGATGGTCACAGAATGGGATATTCACAAAATGGGATGGTTACAAAATGGGATATTCACAAAATGGGATATTCACAAAATGGGATATTCACAAAATGGGATATTCACAGAATGGGATGGTCACAAAATGGGATGGTCACAAAACGGGACAGTCACAGAAGGCACAGAACAGGCACTGAATTCCAAAGCCTCAGGGAAAACTCTGAGTGTGGATGACCCCGTTCCTGCAGGACTCTGCTCCCCTCATCCCAGGCTCTTGAATCCCCCCAGTCTGGGGTCAGTTCTCACAAAAGACCCCCAATTTAGCCCCAGACACTCCACTTTTCTCTCAGACACCCCAATTTAGACACCCATGTCCATAAAAATCATCTTTAAGCTCCTTTCCAACCCAAACCATTCCAGGATTCTCGGGTTCTATTTCCAGGAACGCACCAGAACAAATCCATAGGCATGGAATGAGGATGGCACCTCGGGGTTAATTGAAATTATGAACAAAACAACTCCCAGAGAAGTTTTTTTTATTCCTCCACGGACTTTAAAACCTCTGCCCGTGTCCTGCTGCAGACGCCTGACACTTTGCTGACATTCCTTTGTGGAAACTGGGGGTGAAACAATCCAAACCCGTTCCTGTGCCGTCACTTTGAGGCTCCACAAAGTTGTTTGCTTTTCCCAGGACCCCAGAGAGCTCCAGGACTGCTGCTCGGAACAATGGGGTTTAGATAAAGCAGCCCTGCGACACGCTGGGCCCTTCCCATTGTGTTTGGACAGGGACGGATTCTCCAGGCCCCTCCGAATTCCCGGGAAGCCGTAAAACCCTCACGCTCCAGACAAGCAGGAGCAGATGAAGACAGGATCGGGGCTGGATCTGAGCATGGCCCATCCTGCTGGTGGTGGTCCCCAAGCTGAGCCAACCTCCCAAGTCGCTGGCTCTGGCTCCCCTTTCCCGGGATTTCGGGAGGTGGAGATCCCACTCAGCTCACCCTTGGAAGGAGGGTGGGTTTAAACCATCCCTGCTCTTTTGGGGGAGATGGGAATGGGGGAAAAGGACCTGCTTTTAACCATCCCTTTTAACCATCCCTTCCATGCAGGAAGGACCTGCTTTAAACCATCCCTGCTCTTTGGGGGGAGATGGGAATGGGGGAAATTCCTGGGTTTTGACCCAAACGTGCCATTGCTGCTGCCACTGTCGGAAAAGGTGACCTGAAAAATGACCCTGCTGCTGTTGGCTGGATGTGGGGAAGGTAAGGGAGCCACAGTCTGTGCTTGTGTGGAATTCGGGGGGAAATGGGCTAAAAAAGCTGCCCGAGGTTCATCACTCATCGTTTGTGCTGCACTTTACCCAGAGACTGAGGAGCTCCAGGAATACAGGTCACCCTCCCTCCGGGTCTCAAGGGAATTCAGGGGACAAAGGAGAAGGGCCAGGCCAAAGCTCCTTTTAAATCTGCTCCCCATCTCCTTCTTGGCCAGGAAGGGGGGCCTGGGGAGGAGTGTGGGAACAGAACAAATCCACCGTAATGATGAGCTGCTGAAGCAAATCCAGAGGATGCCCCAGAGCTGCTCCAGGGCTGGAGCCAGGCTGGGAGAGCTGGGAATGTTCCCCTGGAGAGGAGAAGGCTCCAGGGAGAGCTCAGAGCCCCTGCCAGGGCCTGAAGGGGCTCCAGGAGAGCTGGAGAGGGACTGGGGACAAGGATGGAGGGACAGGATGAGGGGATTTGGTTCAATTTGAAAGAGAGTCGATTTAGATGGGACACTGGGAAGGAATTCCTCCCTGGGAGGGTGGGGAGGCATGGGAATGGAATTCCCAGGGAAGCTGTGGCTGCCCCTGGATCCCTGGCAGTGCCCAAGGCCAGGCTGGACATTGGGGCTTGGACAAGCCTGGGACAGTGGGAGGTGTCCCTGCCAAGAGGGACAAGACCACCCAGTGCCACCCCTGCCATGGCAGGGACATCTCCCACTATCCCAGGCTGCTCCAAGCCCCATCCAACCCATCCATCCCAGCCTTGGGCACTTCCAGCTGACTGTTAACCCCCTCTCTAATGTTACCTGGAAGGAATTTGAGGAAACCCTTCCCGGACTGCTCCATCCTCCCTGGCTGAAGGAGGACTCAGCCCCAGGGCTGTCAGTTCCCACCCTGCAGAGGGAATTTCCCCTGGGGAGGCAGCCCAGGAGCTGCTGCAGTAACGAGCTGTTAATTCTGCAGGCTGGGGTGGCTTTAGCACACTTTGCTCTCTGCAGAGAGCGGTTTCTGAGCAGCCCTGGGTGAAACAATCCCCATTGATTCGGGGCAGGACACCAGCTCGCTCTGGGGCCCTCTGTTTGCTGCTTTGGCCAGTCTTAAAATTATCCCAGCACGGCTAAAATGGGAAAGCTCCCCACCTAAACAAACATCCCTGGCTGGAGATGTGTGCAGGCACGTGGTGTTTATTTAGGGGTGGAAATCTCCAGCTATCTATAGGTTCAGGCCTGTTTCCAGAGATAGCCAGCAAATCCATATATTTATAGCCACAGACAGTTGGTTTTCTTTCTTTTTCTTTTCTTTTTTTTTTTAATGCTAAAAGCCCAGTTTCTTAAAATTCCCCCTGGCTGCATCTGCTGGGAGTCAGCCCCGATCTCCTGGCAGAGCCCTGGGTAAATGCAGCTGTTGGTGGTGACGCAGAGATGCTGCTCCCCAGGGAGGGAAATAATAATAGAAAACCATCTCTCACTCAAGACAACGGCTCCGTGTGGCCAAATTCCCCTGTTCTGACATCTCTGGACATATTTACTCCATGGAAAAGAGATATCAAGGGAAGGTTTATTAATCCCAGGGCTGCAGTGCCACATTTAATGTGACAAGAGGCCTCGTGTGCTCTCTGTGACTGAAGGCATCAGCACACTGAGGAGAAAAGAACATTTTTTTCCCCCCTCTTTTATTTCCAGAGTGGTTTTCATACTCCAAGGCCCAAGAGACCTGCAGAGGATGCACAGATGGTGCTTCATGTGTCACCAGGATTCAGCCACCTCTGTGATAAAATCAGGGAATTTCATGACAAGGCACAGGATCACTGAGGGCAAGACCTCTTGCAAATACAAGGCCAATAATAGTAAAATTATTAAAATAATAAAAATATGTTGTTGAAAACCTACTCCATGGAAAAGAGATATCAAGGGAAGGTTTATTAATCTCAGGGCTGCGGTGCCACATTTAATGTGACAAGAGGCCTCGTGTGCTCTCTGTGACTGAAGGCATCAGCACACTGAGGAGAAAAATGCATTTTTTCCTCCCTCTTTTATTTCCAGAGTGGTTTTCATACCCCGAGGCCCAAGAGACCTGCAGTGGATGCACTTTATTTGTCACAATAATTCAGCCTCTGTGATAAAATCAGGGAACAAGGCGCAGAATCGCTGAGGTGAGGAAGAAACCGCTCGCAAATATAAAGTTAATAATTGGGATAAAAACTGATAAATGGATGTCATTAAAAAGCATTTGTTGATCAGCATATGATGTCAAAGCTGGCAGAAACATCCATTTTTCCATGTTCTTTGCCCTAGGGAAGCACCACTTCAAGTAAGATCAGCCTGGTCATTTAATCTGAACAGTGATGATGGTTTAACTTGTCCTAATAATAAATATTATTCACCTTTGTAGCTACGACAGAAAATTCTTGGCAAAAGATGCCTCAGCTTTGGCCACGGGAGGATGAGGATTTTGGGATGGGTTATTAAAACACCTCTTTAAGGGAGAGCTCATGAGGAGCAGAAATTTCCCAAGAGGCTGAGAATAAAAACGAGGCGACACCTCCTGTAAATGTCTCTGCTGGGGAGCACAGCCCTGTGCTGTGACCCCTCTGTTGTTGGAGTTTTGGCTGCTGAGAGTTTCAGATTTCTGTTCTGCCAGGCACTGACCCCCAGGAGAACACTGCACTGACCTGAGGGCCTGGAGAAGCTTCCAGAATGGAATGGCAGAACTGGGATTGTGGGTGTGGAGCTGGGATAGAAGTGTGTGATATCCCAGGGTGGGAAACTCAGAGTTTGAGGGTTTGGAATGCAGTGATGGATACAAAGCAAGGTGGGGATTTTGGGGTGGGGGCTGATCCTTCTTCTTCACCTTCACCTTCACCTTCTCCTTCTTCTTCTTCTTCTTCTTCTTCTTCTTCTTCTCCTTCTCTCTTCTGCTCTTCTTCGTTCTTCTTCTTCTTCTTCTTCTTCGTCTTCTTCTTCTTCTGTCTCTCTTGCTGCTTCCTTCTTCCTTCTATCTTTCGCTTCGTCTTCGTCTTCCTGCTTCTTCTTCTGCTGGCGGCTGCTTCTGCTGCTTCGTTCTCTTCTTCTCTTCATTCTCTTCTCTCTTCTTCTTCCTTCGTCTCTCTTCTTTCTGCTTTCTTCTTCTTCCTCCCGCTCACCTCTTTTTCTTCCTTCGTCTAACCTTCGCACAGCTCCTCTCTGCTTCTACGGCTATCCCTCTGCCACAGGGTTTGGGGGGTGGTTTTGTGTCATTGGATAAAAAGTCCCCATTGCAGCCATGGGTGTTGGTTATTGGGTTAAAAGTGAAAATAATTGAGGTGTCATTTCTGAATTGGGCAGTTGATCCTTCAAAGGCCTTGGAGAGAGAGAGCTGGGGCTCCATTTTCAGTTTGTGAGAGTGAAGTGCTGCAGAGCTCAGGGTTTGTGAGACTGGGACAGAGATAAGAGCTGATAAACACCTGAGTCCAACACGAAATTCCATCTCACACATTTAATCCTGACCCTGGCAGAAAGAAGCAAAGACTCCTCACCCTGTGACCACTCAGGGGGCACAGACAAAGTCAGGCACATCAAACCCAGCACAGGAGATTTTGCTTTCAGCCTTTTAAATCACCCTGGAGGTGGAAAGTCTCCATTGCTTCCTTGTGGTGAAAAAACCATAAAAATGGGCAACTCTGTTGTTCATTGTGCCCTTCCTTTGGCAAGTCACCCTGACAAGTCCTGCCAGTGGGAGGTTAAAAAGGAAGGATGTCCTTTCCCTGGGGGAAATCTTGGAAATCAGCCGGACAATTCCCACCCCAGGGTGGGGCTGAGGCCAGCGGGGTGGGGGAGATGATTTCAGGGAGGTCAAAAGTTTGTGCGTTGATCAAGGGGCTCCATGACCCCAACACCTGCTCCAGGACCTTCCTGGGAAACTCTGGGGCTAAAAGAGTTCTTTATGGACTGGGAAAATCCCACCAAACTGCTCCCGGAAGGGAATGTCATCCAGGCCTTTGCTGGAGTGGCTGGAGCAGCACTCAGTGCACCAACCTTCGGCTCCTTGTCCTCGTGAGAGAAAACACTCAGCAGCTCAAAGAACTCATTTCCTCCTCTCCCTCCTTTCCTTATTTTCCTAAACCACTTCATTCCTGAGTTGCTTCACTCTTAAGGAGAAAAAAGCAACAACAACAACAAAAAGTGACAAAAAACCTCCCCAAAACTAAAAACAAACCAAAACAAAAACCAACCCACCAACCCCAAAAAAAAACCAAACTAAAAACCAAACCAAAACCTAAACAAAAACAACCGCAACTCCAAAAAGCCCCACTCTGTGGTTAAATTGGAAATTAGGAGCACTGTCCCACAGGGCCCTGGATCATCCTCCAGGAAGCTGTGGTCAGATCCTTATCTCCAGCTGTCTGGGATAATCCTCCCTGCAGCTGATCCGTCCCTGTGCCATGCCCCATGTCCGAGGGGACTCTTCCAAGAACCACTGGAAAACCAGAGGGTTCTGGTAAATTCTTTGGGAATTGCAGGTGTGTGTGGGTGGGAACGTCATTCTCTGTGGGACAGGGAGGTCACATCCTCCCAGGAGACACCAGGGACAGCTTTGCTGTCACCTTAGCACGGAATTCTTTCCAGACTTCCAGCACTGCAGAGCCCCAGGCTGGCTCGTGGAGAGGTAGGAAATTTCTGGCAGCCGCTCTTTTATCGTTATCTGAATTTTTTTGTAAATTTATGGCTCGAGGATTTTTTTTTTTTTCCCCAGGAGCACATCAGACCCTCTCCATATTTGAAACCCTTTTCCAGTTTTGGACAGGTGCCACTGTTTCCAGATTGTGGCTACACCAGAATTAATTCAAGATCATGGAATACCAGTTAGATTTGGGTGGGAAGGGACCTTAAGGATCATCCCATTCCACCCCTGCCATGAGCAGGGACACCTCCCACTGTCCCAGGGTGCTCCAACCTGGCCTTGGACACTTCCAGGGATCCAGGAGCAGCCACAGCTTCTCTGGGCACCCTGTGCCAGGGCCTCCCCACCCCCTCAGCCAGGAATTTCTTCCCAATATCCCATCTAAATGTACCCTCCTTCAGCTCAAATCCATTCCCTGTGTCCTGCCCCTCCATCCCCCAGTCCCTCTCCAGCTCTCCTGGAGCCCCTTCAGGCCCTGGAAGGGGCTCTGAGCTCTCCCTGGAGCCTTCTCCTCTCCAGGCTGGACACTCCCAGCTCTCCCAGCTGGTCGCTCTGGGTTTGATTCCACATGTGTTTGGACATCCCCTCCCAGAGACAGCCACATAAACATTGGAATTTTTGATAACAGCCTGGCATCAAAAGGATTTCCTGCTGTGGCAGAGGGAGTCTCAATGCCATGGAACAGCCTCCAACCACTTCTGAGCATCCCGAGACCGCTCCAATTTTCCCCAAGATCCCTTCAGGAATGGGATCATGGCAGCTGCAGGAAACTTTCCTGCCTTTGAGGACAATTTTCCAATCAAATCGTTGCCCATCAAAGCACGATGTGGCTTTGGCAAGCTCGGGACGGTTTTCCAAGAGGAGGAAGATGAGCTGGAGCTCATCCGGGGTTTTAAATGAGGCGGAGGTCCGCGGGTTAGCCCGGCGTGAGGCCAGGAATTCCTGCAGTGTGCAGGATTGGGAATGCCTACCCTTTCCCTGGTCTCGTTGGTGAGGAACTTGGCGCACTCGCTGTAGTTGGCCCAGGTGCGGTTGTTGCCCGGGACCAGCTCCCAGCTCCCGTTCAGGTCACACCGGCGGTAAGCGTGGCCTGCCCAGAGAGAGGAGACACGGAATGAGTGGGGAAATGATAGGAAATCCATCCCAAATTCATCCCAAATCCATCCCAAATTCATCCCTGCCTAGAGAGAGGAGGCACGGAATGAGTGGGAAAATGGCAGGAAATCCATCCCAAATTCATCCCTGCCTAGAGAGAGGAGACACGGAATGAGTGGGGAAATGGCAGGAAATCCATCCCAAGTTCATCCCAAATTCATCCCAAATTCATCCCAAATCCATCCCAAATTCATCCCTGCCTAGAGAGAGGAGACATGGAATGAGTGGGAAAATGGCAGGAAATCCATCCCAAATTCATCCCAAATCCATCCCAAATTCATCCCAAATTCATCCTAGCCTAGAGAGAGGAGACACGGAATGAGTGGGGAAATGGCAGGAAATTCATCCCAAATTCATCCCAAGTTCATCCCCAATTCATCCCTGCCCAGAGAGAGGAGACACGGAATGAGTGGGAAAACGGCAGGAAATCCATCCCAAATTCATCCCAAATCCATCCCAAATTCATCCCTGCCCAGAGAGAGGAGACATGGAATGAGTGGGAAAATGGCAGGAAATCCATCCCAAGTTCATCCCAAATTCATCCCAAATTCATCCCTGCCTAGAGAGAGGAGACACAGAACGAACAGGAAAATGGCAGGAAATTCATCCCAAACTCATCCCTGCCAAGAGAGGGAAGACATGGAATGAGTGGGAAAATAGCAGGAAATTCACCCCAAATCCATCCCTGCTGAGAGAGAGAGAGGAGACACAGAATGAGTGGGAAAATGGCAGGAAATTCATCCCAAATTCATCCCTGCCCAGAGAGGAGACATGGAATCAGCAGGAAAATGACAGGAAATTCACCCCAAATTCATCCCTGCCAAGAGAGAGGAAACATGGAATGAGTGGGAAAACGGCAGGAAATTCATCCCAAGTTCATCCTTGCCCAGAGAGAGAGGAGACATGGAACCAGCAGGAAAATGGCGGGAAAATCACCCCAAATTCATCCCAAATTCATCCCAGCCAAGAGAGAACACATGGAATAAGTGGGAAAATGGTAGGAAATTCAACCCTGCCAAGAGAGAGAGGAGACACAGAATGAGTGGGAAAACGGCAGGAAATTCATCCCAAATTCATCCCTGCCCAGAGAGAGGAGATTTGGAATGAGTGGGGAAAATGGCAGGAAATTCATCCCAAATTCATCCCGAATCCATCCCAAATTCATCCCTGTCTAGAGAGAGGAGACACAGAACGAATAGGAAAATGGCAGGAAATTCATCCCAAATTCATCCCTGCCCAGAGAGTGGAGATTTGGAATGAGTGGGAAAACGGCAGGAAATTCATCCCTGGGTGGAGCTTGTTACAGACACACATTATAATATTGCTGTTTGCAAATATTGACATGGATTTTACATGTGTGCTGTTAAAAGGAGCTTTGTTATAAAGATATCGTTTTTATTTCTGCTGTTCATTAGGCTCAGTGAAATGGCTGATATCAGTGTGTGTTATTGATACATGGTTTAATATTGGCTTTTCACAAATACTGAAATGGATTCTATAGGTGGGCGTTAAAGTAGCTTTGCTATAAAGTTTTTATTTCTCTTGTTAATTAAGCTTGGACATAGCAGTGAAATAGCTGATAGCTGTGTGTGTTATAGATACATGTTATAATATTGTTTTTTGCAAATATTGACATGGATTTTACATGTGTGCTGTTAAAGGAACCTGGTTATAAAGATATAGATTTTATTTCTGTTGTTGATTAAGATTAGTGAAATAGCCAATATCAGTGTGTGTTATAGCTAGATATTATAATATTGCTTTTTTGCAAATATTGACATGGATTCTATAGGTGTGCTGTTAAAGTAGCTTTGCTATAAAGATATAGATTTTATTTCTCTTGTTAATTAAGCTTGGACACAGCAGTGAAATAGCTGATCTGTGTTACAGACACACTTTATAATATTGCTTTTTTGCAAATATTGACATGGATTCTCTTTGTAAGGTGTCAAAGGAACTTTGTTATAGAGTTTTTAATTCTGTTGTTGATTAATATTAGTGAAATAGCTGATATCAGTGTGTGTTATAGATACATGGTTTAATATTGGCTTTTCACAAATACTGAAATGGGTTCTATAGGTGTGCTGCTAAATCAGCTTTGCTATAAAGATATAGTTTTTATTTCTCTTGTTAATTAAGCTTGGACACAGCAGTGAAATAACTGATCTGTGTTACAGACACATTATAATATTGCTGTTTGCAAATATTTCAATGGATTTTAAATGTGTGGTGTTAAAAGAGCTTTGCTATAAAGGTTTTGTTTCTCTTGTTAATTAAGCTTGGACATAGCAGTGAAATAGCTGATCTGTGTTACAGACACACTTTATAATATTGCTTTTCACAAATATTGAAATGGATTTTACATGTGTGGTGTTAAAGGAACTTTGTTAAAAGTTGTTTGTTTTTATTTCTGCTGTCCATTAGGCTCAGTGAAATGGCAGATAAGTGTGCTCGTGTTACAATGCCTGCTGGGATGTTAAAAAGTTTTAAATGTTAAAATGAGCGTGCTTGTGTCACAGTGCCTGCTGGGATGGGCGAACACCCAGTGCAGACGGGGTGAGCACAGCTGGACACATCTGCCAGCCATCAGCACTCGCCCTCTGAGGGCAGCGTGGGCCAGACCCCAAACTGGAGGGGATGATAAAAAAGGACTGAAAGCAGAGCCAAGGAATGTGCGTGCTCCAAAAAGGTGGAACCAAGGAGAAGCTGTTGCCAAACAGTTCCTGGGACGTGTGAAGGAGTTTGGGGAACGCTCACTGTGCCTGAGGTCTGTGAATGTGCAGAGGGCTGATGGAATTAAGGGTGATTAAGGGGTGTCCCTGAAGAGAAGTGTCCTCCTGGCTGAGTGGCTGTGACAACCCTTGCTCTGTGCTCCTTGTCTCCCACTGCCCTTTATTAAACATTTGGAATTTTCACAGGAGAGCGAAGGTGTTTTTCACAAGCCCGGCCATGCTGGGCCCTCCCGCCTGCTTGGAGGCCCAGCTGCAGAAGCTGACTTCCATCTCCCTGCCAATTTATCAATTTTTTTAGCTGAGAAACACCACAGGGCCTTTAAGCTGCCCTTAGTGACATTCAGATGTTGTGTCTGCAAATCGAGGAGAGAAGACTTGGAAAACCACAAAGCCCAGAATTACCCTCAGAATTCCCTGCATCTCTACCTATGGGAAAAAAAAAAAAGGTGATTTGCACATTTTGCTCTTTGTTTGCAAGTTCAGGTCGTGTCAAGGGGTATTTTGTCACCCCTGCCCTCCTTGTGGGGATGCAGAAGGAAAGGAATGTGAGGGTTGATCCTTGGGTTTGGCTGGCAGAGGAGAATATCCGTGTGCAGAATGTCCATGTGGGAATTGTGGCATCAGGTGTGTGTTAAAATCCCCTCACAGAAAACAGGGATTAATCCCACAGATCCTGGGGCTACACAGGGAGAGAGTGGGGAGCCTAAGGAAAGATGGAAAGGGATTTTAACAAGGGATGGAGGGACAGGACCCAGGGAATGGCTCCCACTGCCAGAGGGCAGGGATGGATGGGAGACTGGGAATTGGGAATTCCTGGCTGGGAGGGTGGGGAGGGGCTGGGATGGAATTCCCAGAGCAGCTGTGGCTGCCCCTGGATCCCTGGCAGTGCCCAAGGCCAGGCTGGGCACTGGGGCTTGGAGCAGCCTTGGACAGTGGGAGGTGTCCCTGCCATGGCAGAGGTGGAATGGGATGGGCTTTAAGGTCCCTTCCAACCCAAACCATTCCAGGATTCTCTGATTCTATCACCCAAGGGTCTCCACTGGGCTCCCACACTCCCTGACTTATCCAGTGAAGTAAGAAATCCAAATCATGTTGGAATATTGAGAAAAAAAAGGGAAGGATTGCACTAAGGCAGGTCTAGGTTGGATATTGAGAATATTCCTTCCTGGAAAGGGCTCTCCAATCCTGGCCCAGCTGCCCAGGGCAGTGGTGGAGTCCCCATCCCTGCAGGATTTAATATCCCTGTGGATGTGGCACTTGGGGACACGGTCAGAGGTGGCTTGGCAGTGCTGGGGGATCGATGGACTGATCTGGGAGGGCTTTTCCACCCTAAATAATTCCATGATTCTCTGGCTCCTTGTTCCTCCGGCCTCAGAGAGGAAGAGTGAGAGGTCACCAGCCAGGGGAGAATCCCAGCTCTCAGTCCATGATGGGATAGCCAGGAAAACCAGGATGCCTGGGAATACCCTTCCTTGCTTTCTGAAAGCCCGAGCAGTGCTCTGCTCCGAGCAGAGAGTCTGAATTCCCTCCTTTTTCGCTCCCTGGGTGCCTGGAACATTCACTGAGGGGCCAAGTGTGCTCTGATCATTCTAAAACCACCCTCAGACTTCCCGGCACCGCCAGTGACCCAAGAACTGTGGAGCCTGAGGGAAAGGGAGATAAGGAGGAATTCCAGCATTCTGCTCCCAGACACCCTCCAGGGCTCTGGACACAGGATTAACAAAGGCCAAGGCCGAGATTAAAAACTGGAAGAATATTTTGGGCTTCTATTGCTGCACAGAATTCGTGGGGACAAACAAATCCAGGTTTGGAAATCTCCAGGATTTACAACTGGGAGCTGAGAACGTTTCAATCAGTGTGGGAAATTTGTCATTATTTCAGCTCAAACTGAGCTTTTGGTCCATTATCAGTAAACAACGACCTCTTCTTTCCTTCCTTTACCCTGGCTTTACTCCTGCTTGGAAGGGAGGCGCTGTGTGAGGAAAAAGGGATGATCCAGGGAATTCTGACTTTCCTGGCTGTCAGGATTCTACTTTGTGCATCTCCCAAGCTCTGCTGGTATTAACAAAGCCCGAGGCGGAGAATAAAAGCTGGAAGAATATTTTGGGGTTCTATTGCTGCACAGAGTTCGTGGGGTCCAAAAAATCCAGGTTTGGAAATCTCCAGGATTTACAACTGGGAGCTGTGAGCAGGTAATTGGTGTTTAGAATGTCACAGTCTGCGAGGGCAGGTGGCAAATTTGTCATTATTTCAGTTCTAACTGAGATTTTCTTCCAATAATTTATGTTTAGCAATGTTTACCAATAAACAATGGCAGCTCCTTTCCTTCCTTCCGGCCTCCGTCTAGCCTTCCGGGACAGGACGGAAGCCGGAAGGCGGCGAAGCGCAGGCCGGCCGGCAGAGCCGTCGGCCGGAACGAGGCGCCGGCCGGCGACGGCAGGCGGCCGGGCCGGCCGGCCGTGCCGGCCGGCCGGCCGGCCGGCCGGCCGGACGGCCGGCACGCCGGCCGGCAGGACAGCGGAAGGAGGCCGGCCGGCCGGCCGGCCGGCGGGCGCCGGCGGCCGGCCGTCCGGCCGGCCCAGGCCGGAGCAGGCCGGCCGGCCGTCCGGCGCGTCGGCCGGCCGGCCGGCGGACAGCCAGCCGCCAGGGAGCCAGCCAGCAGCCAGCCAGCCAGCCAGCCATCATCCAGCCAGCAGCCAGCCAGCAGCAGCCAGCCAGCAGCCAGCCAGCCAGCCAGCCAGCCAGCCAGCCAGCAGCCAGCCAGCCAGCCAGCCAGCCAGCCATCAGCCAGCATCCATCCAGCCAGCAAGCAGCCAGCCATCCAGCCAGCCAGCCAGCCAGCCCCAATCAATCATCCATCCATCAGCCAGTCACAGCACCATCAGCCAGCAGCCATCCAGCCATCCATCCATCCATCCAGCCATCATGTATCCAGCCATCATCCAGCCATCCATCCATCCACCATCAATGTATCATCATCCATCCATCCAGCCATCCAGCCATCCAGCCATCCATCCATCCAGCCATCCATCCAGTCAGCAACCAGCATCCCGCGCAAGCCCGCCAGCCAGCCACAATCCACCCAGCCATCCACCCGCCAGACCATCCATCCAGCCATCCAGCCATCCATCCATCCATACATCCAGCATCCATCCATCCATCCATCCATCCATCCATCCATCCATCCATCCATCCATCCATCCATCCATCCATCCACTTCCCTGTCTTTCCCCCAGCATGGAAGAGAGGCACCACGTGAGAGGGAAGGGATGAGGATGGGAACTGGGAATATCCTGTTCTGGCGCCGGGATGCACACCCACCTTTGTGGTTGAAGTCGTAGATGTACTCGGGGCAGGGCATGGCCACCACCTTGCCGGGCACGCCCTCGGGCCAGCACACGATGCCGTCCCACTCCGGAAGGCAGAATCCATCTGTGGGAGAGAACGGGGACAAAGAGGAGTCACTGCACCTGCTGAGGTGACACCGGTGCCCCCTGCTCGGGGGGCTCTCCGTGAAGAACCAGCGCTGGCATTCCCTTGGGAAACCCGTGCTAGGGATGTTGCCAGTCCCTTCTTAGTTTGTGGTCCTAGAATGGTGTGTGAATTATCCCAAGTTTTGTTCCACAAGGACAAACTGTGTCCAGCTCTGGGATCGCCAGGATCAGAATGATGTAGCACTGCTGGAGGGATCCAGAGGAGGCAACTCCAGAGAAGTTTCTCCCAGGCCTGGAACCCTTCTGCTCTGGAGCCAGGCTGGGAGAGCTGGGAATGTTCCCCTGGAGAGGAGAAGGCTCCAGGGAGAGCTCAGAGCCCTGCCAGGGCCTGAAGGGGCTCCAGGAGAGCTGGAGAGGGACTGGGGACAAGGGATGGAGGGACAGGACACAGGGAATGGCTGTAAGCTGAAAGAAGTAGATTTAGATGGGATATTGGGAAGGGATTCCTGGCTGGGAGGGTGGGGAGGGGCTGGGATGGAATTCCCAGAGCAGCTGTGGCTGCCCCTGGATCCCTGGCAGTGCCCAAGGCCAGGCTGGAGCAGCCTGGGACAGTGGGAGGTGTCCCTGCCACGGCAGGGATGGAATGGGATGATCTTCCCAGGTCCAGGACCTGCTCCTGCCCTTGCTAAATTCCAGAAGTTTCCTCCCTGCCCATCTCCCCAACCTTTCCAGGTCCCTCTGAAGAGCTCCACAACCCCCGAGGCATCGCTCACTCCCAGCTCCTGTCCTCAGGGAACTCCTCTGCTATGGGCTGGGTGGCTGCACCCACCCGTGGAATTCCAGCTGCCAAACTGAGAATGAAACTCTCCAAGTGGCAGATCTGCCCCAAATCTGCTCCCAGAGCTGCGCCTGCCCTCAGCCACGAGGTTATCGAGTGCTGGACACAGGAGGTGCCTGGGAAGCAAAAGGAACAGGAACCACCTGGGGTATTTTCTGAGGCCCTCGTCGAAGGGAGGGATGATGAACCTGACTCCATGTCTCAGAAGGATAATTTATTATTTTATGATCCGTATGATATTAAAGAATGCTATACTAAACTATCCTAAAGAATAGAGAAAGGATACAGACAGAAGATAATAATGAAAACTCCTGACTCCCTCCAGAGTCCCGACACAGCCTGACCGTGGTTGGTCATTAAATAAAAACCATTCACATGAAACCAATGGAACAATCCCCTGTGGGTGAACAATCTCCAATCACATCCCAAAGCAGCACAACACAGAAGAAGCAAATGAGATAATTATTGTTTTCATTTTTCTCTGAGGCTTCTCAGCTTCCCAGGAGCAAAGTCCTGGGCAAAGGGATTTTTCCAGAAAATGTGACGGTGACAACCACCTGCTCTTATCCTCCAAAAACTCCTCGTGGAACTCACAAAAAAATTCCAAACTTGTGGAAATCCAAACAGGGCCAAGATCTCAGTGTGTTCCATAGATATCAAAGCTTCCCATCACCCAGGAATTCATCCTTCCTCACCAACATGTTTCCCCGAGATTAAAGGAAAACCAGGATTCCTTTCAAGCCCTTTGGCTGCTCCAGGCTCAGAGCTGACACGGATCAGTTCGGTTTGGTGGTTTTTAGGACGTGAAAAACACGGAAAACCTCCTTGTTTAGCAGCTGATTTCTTGTCTCTCGTTCAGCGTGGAGGAAAAGGACCAGACAAATGGCAGCCTTTCTTCTGAGGCAACAACTGGGAGCGTGGGTCAGGAGCAAAAATTCCTCAACGTCCACGTGATTAAAAAAAAAAGAGGGAAATAATTTATTGCATTTTCCCTGCGTCTTAGGAGAAGAAAAATACATTTCCTATTCATGAAAACTGGGAAAATCCTTCCCTCTGGCTCGTTATTTGCAGGATAATTTACACTGTGAAAAAAGAATTTATTTATTTCTCAGTTCTCTGGAAGGTACAAAAGACAAAGGAAAAAACCAAAAAACAACACAGGGCCCCACAAAATTTGGCTCAGGACAAAATGTTGATGTCCTTGACGTCTTCTCTGTAGACAAGAAAGTAAATAAAGATTTAATGGAGCCCTCAAAGTGCTCTTGCCTAAAATAAAATCACTCCTTATGACAAAATAAATCAATTTGAGTAAACATTAAAAGAAACACAGAGGAGAAACAACTCTGAGAGAAAAACAGTCCTCCAAAAGTGCTCTGAAAGGAGAGGGAAAATCTCCCACTTTTCCAAAATCTTCCCAAATTGCAAAGGGCAATTTCACTTTTAAAAGGTTTCATTTCGCATCCCACTGAAATGTGTGGCCAGAGAAGAAGGAAGAAAATTTTGTGGTGGGTGCATCCTCCTTGTGCTGGAGACATGGAAAACTGATAACAATCCACACAATTATTGATTTTGGGTACTCTGAGCCCCCCAAACCCTCCCCAAAAGCTGAAGGGAACGGTGGTGGGACACCTCTGGACTGCTGCTTTATGGAGGGACAACTTGGGGGGGCCGAGAGCTGCCCTAGAAATAGTTAAAAAAATTATTGTTGCATTTGAAACTTTGACCTCTGCATGGAAATGATTCCTTAAATGATTTAATCCTGAGTCATCAAAGGATTACCCTGAGTCATCCTGAGAATTAAGTCCTGATAAGAATCCAGGGGGACTCAAAATTCGGGAAGCGTCTGAGCTTCCCATCAGAAGGATCCGTGGCTGTTACCAAGGCCTGAACCCCCCCCAGGGAAATCTCCTCCCCCTCCTCTCCATCATCTCTGGCCTCTCTCCCCATTCCTTGCTTGGAAAAGCCATTCCAGAAAAATTTGGAGGAGGGATAAAACATCTCAGCGATGGTTTCCTTCCTGGAATTCTCCAGGGATGGATGACGAGTTAAGGGAAGGGAGGGTGGATATTTGGGAGCTGCCACCTGCACACTGCTCTAAAATTCAGGATGACACAGCTGTTCCCTGGAAATCCTGGGAGCCACGGGGGAAGGAGAGAGGATTTGGGTTGGAAAGAGGGATTGCAGGGAGGGGAGCCTGGTGAGGAACATCCACAGGTCAAGCCAGGTGCCTCTGGAGCTCTTGGAATGATTTGAGGAACTCCTGCATTGACTGAAACTTTTGGGAAACCTTTTTCAAATGGAAAGATGAGGAGTGGCTGCACTTTGGGATTGTTGGATCCACATTCCTGGGGTTCAGCAAAGCCAAAAGCTGTTTGTCCCCTCTGTGTCCTGGAGAGGAGCCTCACCATCCTCCTCTCCCATCCCAAATCCCTCCAGTCCTCCCAGCTAAGGAGACCTCCTGGGAGCACAAGGGGGGATGGGTTAAAAACACAGGAGGGTTCATTCAAGAAATTTTTATCATGACAATTATAGAAATGTATAATTTTAATAATTTTAATAATGAATTTTAAAATATTTTTATTATAAAAAATTGTAATTTTAAAATAATTTTTATATAAAGATGGAACACTGGAACAGCCTTTCCAGAGAATTTGTGGATGCCCCTGGATCCCTGGAAGTGTCCAAGGCCAGGCTGGACAGGGCTTGGATCACCCTGGGATAGTGGGAGCTGTCCCTGCCCAAGGCAGGGGGTGGAATGGGATAATCTTTAGGGCCCCTCCCGAACCTAAATCATTCCATGAACCTTTGATAAAAGGAAGGGAAAATCCCATATTTCCCATTGTGCTGGAATCCAAACAAGCCATTCCTTTCTGTTTGTTTGCCCAAAGAGCTGCTCCAAACATTTTTTTTCCCTGAATTTATGAAAACATTCACAGTATCAACAGCTTGGCTTCTCCCTTTGTTTTCCTTTTTTCCCGGTCATTTCTCCAAGGAGATCCAGGCTGAATTCCAAGAAGAAAGCAGAAAACTGGGGAAGCTTGGCCTGTTAATGATAAACCAGTCCCTCCCGAGGCACTGGTAACAATATTCCGAAGCACAGAGAATTCCAAAGGATCCAGTTGGAAAAGCTCATTTGAAACCTCTTGGAATTTTGGTGAAACCGAGTTTGAGGGTTCCACTGTGCAGTTTGAATTGATCCATGTAAGTCAGGATGTGGAGCTGGAAAAGTCAAACGTTTCTTTCCTTGGAAGAAATAGTAGGATTCACGGATGATGGAAGTCCAAAGGAATTCATAAACTGGTAAGAAAACAAGGAAATCTCACACATATCCCACATCCCAGAGTGTTTTGGGTGTGTATCCGTCATCCAGGCAATGCTGAAGGGATGATCCTGATTATCCATCAGGGATTTTCCTCTTCTGAATCCAGAGCTGTGTCTCTCATGGATATGGACACGGAAGGTGGGAATGGCACTGGAATTCCTCGTGATTTGAGGAGGTCACAGACCACTTCAGTACTGGAGAAATGAGCCCTGAAGGGAAGCATGGGATCCCTCCAGGATCCCATTGGCTCTTGTCCACCTGGATGTCTCTTGGATCTCTCCTTCCCTTTTGAAGCACGTGGAAGTTGCAGTCATTCCAAAATGGGAACAAACGAAAACTCTCTCGGATGACATTCCTGAAGAAATGAGACCTGAATGGAAACAAGGGATCCCTCCAAGATCCCATTGGTTCTTGTCCACCAGGACATCTCTTGGATCAGTCCTTTCCTGTTGAAGGTTGGAATCTCAGGGCATGGAGGCTGAAGTCATTCCAAAATAGGAACAAATGAAAACTCACTTGGATGACATTCCTGAAGAAATGAGACCTGGAGGGAAACAAGGGATCCCTCCAAGATCCCATTGGTTCTTGTCCACCAGGACATCTCTTGGATCAGTCCTTTCCTGTTGAAGGTTGGAATTTCAGGGCATGGAGGCTGAAGTCATTCCAAGATGGGAACAAATGAAAACTCTTTGATGACATTCCTGAAGAAATGAGACCTGAAGGGAAGAGTGGGATCCTTCCAGGATCCCATTGGTTCTTGTCCACCAAGACTTCTCTTGGATCAGTCCTTTCCTGTTGAAGGTTGGAATCTCAGGGCATGGAAGCTGAAGTCATTCCAAGATGGGAACAAACAAAAACACTCTTGGATGCCATTGCTGCAGGATTTCCCTCTGGAAGGCAGGAAGGCCAATCCCAGAACACTTTGGGAAGGGGCTGTCCCAAATGAATCCCTCATTTCACTCCTTGACTTCGCACCCCCACCTGAGCCAAGTCAGAATCCCAGAATCCCAGAGAGAAAAGTAGGAGCAGATTTGGGCCATCCCTGCTCAGGGTGCATGGGGAGTTATTCCCTCCTTCCTGCCCCTATCCCATCCCCCTTTTCCCTTCCCTTTCCCCCAGGCCCAATCCCCGTTCCAGCCGGAGCGGGACACTTTGCATGCGGAGAAGGCATTCCAGCCATCTGCGGGGCTCCTTGGCAGCTGCACAAAGGCAAACACGGGCTCGAGGTGTTTATCCAGGGGCATGGAATATCAACCAGCCCGGCTCATTCCGGCCCCCGGGAGACCAGAGTTGGAACAGGCTGTGTGATTGTGGTCACTCCGGTACGGGAAGGACATCTGGGGCACTGGCAGCAGGCGGGGAGGAGCCACCGAGAAAAAGGAGGCAGCGTTTTGGGATGGGAAGGGGGAGGAATAATTTTGGGATTGGAAGGGGGGAAATGATTTGGGGATAGGAAGGGGCAGGAATTGTTTCGGGATAGGAGAGGGAAAAATAATTTGGGGATAGGAAAGGGGAGAATTGTTTTGGGATAGGAAGAGCGGAGGAACTGTTTTGGGATAGGAAGGGGGAGAAATCATTTTGGGATTGGAAGGGGGAGGAATTGTTTTGGGATAGGAACGGGGGGAAAAAGATTTGGGGATAGGAAGGGGGAAAAGTCACTTGTGGATAGGAAGGGGGAGAAATAATTTTAGGATTGGAAGGGAAAGAATTGTTTTGGGATAGGAAGTGGGGAAAATCATTTGGGGATAGGAAGTGGGAGAATTGTTTTGGGATAGGAAGAGGGGAGGAATCATCTGGGGATAGGAAGGGGAAGGAATTGTTTTGGGATAGGAGGAGGGAAGGAATTTTTTTGGGATAGGAAGGGGGAAAATAATTTGGGGATAGGAAGGGGGAGAATTGTTTTGGGTTAGGAGGAGGGTAGGAATTGTTTTGGGATAGGAGGGGGGAAAATCATTTAGGGATAGGAAGGGGAAGGAATTGTTTTGGGATAGGAATAGGGGAGGAACTGTTTTGGGATAGGAAGGGGGAGAAATCATTTGGGGATAGGAAGGGGGAGAATTATTTTGGGATTAGAAGTGGGGAGGAATTGTTCTGGTATGGGAAGAAATAATTTTGGGATAGGAAGAGGGAAGAATTGTTTTGGGATAGGAAGGGGGGAAGAATTGTTCTGGTATAGGAAGAGGGGAGGAATCATTTTGGGATAGGAATGGGGGAGAAATCATTCTGGGAGAGGAAAAGGGAGGAATGGGGGCTTGGAGGGGCAGAAATTAAGTCTGGAGGTTTGCAGATGGGTTTCAAACCTGGCTGTGAGGGCAGGGGGGATGAGGGGCTGCTTTTGGGGAGGTCTTGGTCGACAGGGGGTGTGGCTGGAGGAAGAGGGGGTGTGACCTGGCTGTGTGTGTTATTCCCATTGTTTGGACAGAATGGAAAGACTGGAGGAGTGGGATCCCCCCTGATGCAACAGAATCAGGCTGGAAGTGACCACAGTGGATCAGCTGCTCCAGCAGGGCCACCCCAGAGCGCAGGGCACAGGATTACATCCTGACAGGTCCGGAATATCCCCGGTGAGGGAGATCCCACAGCCTCCCTGGTCTCTGCTCAGGGCTGGGCACTCTGCCCAGGGCAGAAGTTCTGCCTCCTGTGCTGGGGGAATTGCTGGGATCAGCCCCTGCCGGTGGCTCTGGTGCCATCGCTGGGCCCCGGAGCAGAGCCTGACCCTGCTCTGACCCTCCCTGCACACAGGGACACCCAGGGACACTCAGGGGCACCCCACGGCTGAGGGCCCCTCTCAGCTGGGGCTCCTCTCCAGGCTGAACAGCCCCAGCTCCCTCAGCCTTTCCTGGGCACCGAGATGCTCCAGGCCCTTGCTCAGCTCCATTGGACCAAATCCAGAAGTTCCATGGCCATGGGCGGAGGCAGCTTCTGTCTGTCACTGCTCAAGGACCTTTTCACCCAGTGTCTCATGGACAGAGCTCCCCTTCCATGCTCAGCCCTGGAGGACATTGGAGGGGATGGACACAGGGGCCAGGAGCTGGCCAGGTCACAGCATGTCTTGGCTCGCCCCAAGGCCACCAGACAATTCCATGGCCCAGCTCTGGAGACACCTTCCTGACCTCAATTCCATGACCCAGCTCTGGAGACACCTTCCTGACCTCACCAGCCAGTTCTGGACTCTGCCCATCCACCCCCCAACTTCCCAACCCAGGAGCAGAAACTCAACCTCCAACATTCCGTCGGGAACTCCCACTGCTGGCACATCCCATTCTTTCCTCATTCCAGCACATCCAGTCCTTCCAAACCCCTCCAGCCTCCCTCTGAGAGTGAAAAAATATCACTCATCTCAGTCGTTAGAACAAGGTTGATAATCAGCATTAGAGTTCAGCCTCCCTTCGGAATGTTTTCCACCCTTTCTCCGTGTTCCTTTCCAAATCTAAACCACAGACCACTTGTGCCTCTCGTGATTCCCAACATCCATCCTTCCATGTGTTCCAAACCCTGTTTAGCCGCTCTGTGGACATTCCTCAGAAGGACTGGGAGCTCCAGGCCCATAAAACTTTGTAGGAAGAGGCCACATCCCAGGTTCAGCTCCTTGAATTCCATCACGGTTCATATCCACGACTCTGAACTCCCTCACATTCCAGGAGAGCAGTCTGGTCTCTGATTCCATCCTAAAAGCTCTCCCAGCCCATAATTCCATCCTAGAAGCTGTCCCAGTCCACAATTCCATCCTAGAAGTTCTCCCAGTCCATAATTCCATCCTAGAAGTTCTCCCAGTCCATAATTCCATCCTAGAAGCTCTCCCGGCCCATAATTCCATCCTAAAACTCTCCCAGTCCACAATTCCATCCTAGAAGCTCCCCCAATCCTCAATTCCATCCTAGAAGTTCTCCCAATCCATAATTCTATCCTAGAAGTTCTCCCAATTCATAATTCCATCCTAGAAGTTCTCCCAATCCATAATTCCATCCTAGAAGTTCTCTCAGTCCATAATTCCATCCTAAAAGCTCTCTCAATCCATAATTCCATCCTAGAAGCTCTCCCAGTCCTCAGTTCCATCCTAGAAGTTCTCCTGGTCCAAATTCCATCCTAGAAGTTCTCCCAGTCCACAATTCCATCCTAAAAGCTCTCTCAATCCATAATTCCATCCTAAAAGCTCTTACAATCCATAATTCCATCCTAGAAGCTCTCTCGGTCCATAATTCCATCCTAGAAGTTCTCCAGGTCCACAATTCCATCCTAGAAGCTCTCCAGGTCCACAATTCCATCCTAGAAGTTTTCCCAATTCATAATTCCATCCTAGAAGTTCTCTTGGTCCACAATTCTATCCTAGAAGTTCTCCTGGTCCACAATTCTATCCTAGAAGCTCTCCAGGTCCATAATTCCATCCCTAAAAGTCTCCTGGTCCATGTTGACCCCCCCAGGGTCAACATGGATGTTGACCCTGGGGGGGTCCACTGGGGCAGTGACAGCTTTTCCAAGCCAAAACTGTGCTGGGAATGTGCTCACAAGGAATGGTTTGGGTTTTTTTGTGGGTTTTGGGCCATATCTACAAGGACTGAGAACAGGAGCTGGGAGAAGATGGAAATAGCCGGAGAAATTATGGATTTAGAGAGGGCTGGGGTGTTTAGGGCTTAGGCTGCTCTGTCTCCCCTGATTTCTGAGGTACCTGAGGCTTCTCCCAACCTCTGGGAGCTCCTGGCACCAGGGAATGGTGCTGGACCCTCCGGAGAGGAAACCAGGAGCAGATTTTGGGGTTCCTCAAGGCAAGCAGGAGCCTGGAATCAGCTCTAGGTCCTTTAGGGACAGCGAAACCAGGCTGGGATGCACAACCCAGGTAAACAGACCCAGATCCCCGACTAAAAATAACACCTTCCCTGGGAAAATAGGTTTATTTATTGAAAAAACAACCCAGTTTGGAGCTGCGACACCTCGGGCTCAGAGCAAGGGTTGGCCATGGCCTTTGCTAATGACAGGGTTGTGCAAAACTCCCTCTTCTTTCCCCACAAAATGTCCCATCTCCTTTTCCAAACCAGGGAAAGACAAGCTTTTAATTCATGGATATGAAAAACAGTCAGGTCTGGTGGCTCAGGGCTGGGAATTTCACTTCATCCCCTTCCAGGTTTAACTTTGGGGTGGCATCAGCTGCCCACCAGGGCTGGGATGGAATATTTGTGTCGGGAGAAGAGAAATTTTCGGGTTTCCTGTTCTTTCCCAAAGGCTTTCATCTGGAGACTAAATTTAAGGAAAAAAGGGGCGGGGGGGGGGGGAAAGAAAGAGAAAAGGAGGAAACCAAATGCTGGTGGGGGAAGGGTTCTGGGGTTTTTTGGGTTTCGTATTTTGGGTCTGCAGCCCTCAGCGCCTCAGCCAAAGGTGGAGATGACGCACGAGTCCTGCCGGGGCTCTCTGGAAGCTCCTGGAGCAGCTCAGCCGCGGCTCCTCATGGCACGGATCCATGTGGGAGCCACATGGATCAGGAGCCAGGGCTCAGAGACACCTGGGAGGTGGCCAGGGGCCAGAGGATCCCTGCGAGCCCTCCAGGAGGAGAGGAGGGACCTCATCCTCCCATAAAACGGAATTTTACCCTTTTTAGGGGGGTGTAAAAAAAGGGAATTTGGAGCTTTTACACATAAACAGTGGCTGAAGAAAGTCTGAAATTTTAGACGGGTTTTAACCTTTTTGTTCCCTAAGATTTTTATTCGGACTGTTTGGAATTTCTTTGGAACCCAGCCAGCCAGGACATGTTCCCTCTTTCCGGAATGGGGTCAAAGACTCTTTTCCTATGACCCCTGTGGTGAGGAGTTTCCCAGGAGAGATCCCCCTCAAGTTGGGTCAGGAATTTTAAGTGGAAACTTTCTCCTTTCCCAAACATCCGACACCGCTGGGCTGTCGGCAGGGCTGGCCCTCCATTGGAGTTGCTCCAGGATGATCCCGGAGGGATTCTGGCTCTCCAGAAGATCCCTTCCAGCAGAGCTGAACGTGGATCTTATCTCTCACCACAAACAACTCCCTAAGAAAGGCTGGAGAAATCCCATCCTTGGATAACCGTGGGATGTGTTTTCCTGAGGATCTCCCCAAAACTCCTGCCTCTTTATGGGCCTGTCCTTTTCCCTTTGGAATGACAAACCCAGCAAGGATTTGACCATGGGTCAATTAGGAACTGTTACATTTATATTTTTCTGGAAAAATCCCTTCGCCCAGGAGTTTTCTCCTGGGAAGCTGGGAAGCGTCAGGGAAAAAGGAAAACAATAATTATCTGATTTGCTTCTCCTGTGTTGTGCTGCTTTGGGATGTGATTGGAGATTGTTCACCCACAGGGGATTGTTTGATTGGTTTCACGTGAATTATTTTGACTTTTTGGCCAATCAGGGCCAAGCTGTGTCAGGACTCTGGGGACAATCACGAGTTTTCATTATTATCCTTTCAGCCTTCTGTCTGTATCCTGTCTCTATTCTTTAGTATAGTTTATTTTAGTGTTCTTTAATATAATATAGCATCATAAAATAATAAATTATCTTCTGAGCGCATGGGGTCAGGTCCATCATCCCCTCCTTCATCTGGGCACCACACAAATACAGTAGGAAACCACACCCTGGATTTATTTTGCTCCAAGCCAGCCCTACTTTTCCTCAGAAATTTTTCTTTTTAAATCCTATCTGTGAAAAGGAGCTGGAGCATCATAATGGTGAAGATAAGATTGGCGCCCTTCCCAGATTTTTCTTTGGGATCTGCAGTGAGGGAAGAGGCAACGGGATGAGATCCTCCCTCGGATGAGGAGGGCACAGGTCTGGAGGTCCCAAAACAGACACCACATCCCAAATTCTGGCTCATCCAAGGAGGAAAGCACTGGGCCCAGCTGCTTTCTCTGTGTCCAAGGGCATCTGAAATCCCAAAATCTGTGGATGGCAGCTGCTCTGAAAAGTGGGAAGAACTTATCCAAACTGAAAAACTCTGTTGGGACCACAACCTCCTTAAACCATCTCGGGGCAGTCTGGCAAATCCCTGCCTTGTTTGGGAACTCCCAGGGGGAATTTCTGGGGTGCTAAATCCTAAAAAAAAACATCCCTTGCAAAAGGCTGAGTGGGAATTCATTCTGCCTTTGGATTCGTGCAGATTAATTGGATCTAATTCTCCTCTGCTAATGAGTGAAGCCTCCAAAGCCTTGAAATCCAGGTGATTCCTCCTCCTGGACTATTTGGGATTGGGTTTGCTGTAGAGGATGGAGCAGGGGGTCTGAGGAGCTCGGGACAGCTTTTTCCAGGGGCAGGATTTGTGTCCATGGGATTAAACCATGGGATATTGGAAATTTTCTGTCCCGGTCCCAGACCCAGCTCTCCAACCAGTACCAAAACCACGGGATCTCAAATCCCTGAGTACAGAATTTTGCAGGGAACCTCCACCGAGGGGATGGAATGATGCATCTGACTCCAAGGATATCAGAGGCTAATTAATGACTTCATTATACTGTATTATTCTATATAATTAATGACTTTATTATACTGTATTATTCTATATGACACATATTAGACATCACATCTACACTGAACCTGCCCAGCACCCAACCCTGCACACCCTGCCCAGAATGTCGTGACTGTCACCCTCAGTCCTGACACACACACACACACCTGGCCCTGACAGCCGAGGAACCAAACCCCATCCCAGTGGGGAACAATCTCCACACTGCATTCTGCTTTGGCTCAACATGGGCACAGCAAATGAGATAAATGCTGTTTTTCCTTTCTCTGAGGTTCAGAGACTGTGAATCCCAGAAATATTCTTGGGAAGAGCTGTGCCTTTTCTGTGTGAAGAGAAATGTGGGGCTGCACACCTGGCCCTGACAGCCAAGGAACCAAACCCCGTCCCTGTGGGGGAACAATCTCCACACTGCATTTTGCTTTGGCTCAACATGGGCACAGCAAATGAGATAAATGCTGTTTTTCCTTTCACATTCAGAGAATGTGAAACCCAGAAATATTCTTGGGAAGAGCCATGCCTTGCTTTTCTCTACACCTGGGACCTGCTCCCTTAGCTCTGCCGTTGGGAAGGAGCCCAAAATCCGGCTGTCAGTCACATCCCCATCCCTGCCCACAGGGAAGGGGGGATCGATCCCAAATGCTGCCTCGGAAATGCTGGAAAAGGGGCGCGGGAGCAGGACCAGGTGGGCAGAGGCACCAGCAGGAAATGCCTTGGCACATGTGCTCATTAACGAGGTGTTAATTGGGCACGGGGTGAGGGGACAAAGGAGCAGCAGAGGATGTGGCTTGAGGTTTCCTGATGGAAAACAGGAGGCTGGGAATCAAAGGAAAGCTGGGATTTTATGGCCCTTGCTGGCGTTTCCAGAGGCAGCTGGAGGGCAGGTGGCAAAGTGGGATTTGGGGGCCTTTCCCACAGCATTCCCCGAGGGAAGGGAGAGCCGGGGCGCAGGGACATCGTGGCTTGTCCCATTTTTCCAGGAAATGGAGGGAAGCGGGACAGGACACCCACCCCGGGGACTGAAGGGTCCCTCAGGAATTAACACTTGGGAATGTGAGGGAAGGAGCCGGTGGGGGGTGAGGATTTTGCTCCCCACATCAGAGAGTTCTCTCCTTCCTCCTCCCCCAGCCCCACAGCTGGGAGTGATTTTCCAGCCCAAAATAGAAAAGAAGTGGAAGGAGGAGGCTCAGCTGAGCTCGGGCCCTTCCAGGGAAAGAGAGTGGGGAAGGAGAAAGGTCTTGGAGTGGTGGTTTGTTTTTCCTATCACTGCTTGCAAAGGATTTTTGGGATTTGGAATAGTGGCTTTCCTCTGGAACAAGACCAGAGGAGGCCCTGGAGCTGCTGCAGGGATGGAGCCAGGCTGGAAGAGCTGGGAACGCTCACCTGGAGAGGAGAAGACTCCAGGGAAACCTCAGAGCCTCTTCCAGGGGCTCCAGGAGAGCTGGAGAGGGACTGGGGACAAGGGATGGAGGGACAGGACACAGGGAATGGCTCCCACTGCCAGAGGGCAGGGATAGGTGGGAGATTGGGAACTGGGAATTCCTGTCTGGGAGGGTGGGGAGGGCCTGGGATGGAATTCCCAGAGCAGCTGTGGCTGCTCCTGAATCCCTGCAGTTCCCAAGGCCAGGCTGGAGCAGCCTGGGACAGTGGGAGGTGTCCCTGCCCATTCCAGAGGGAATGGGATACAGGAATAGGATCTTTAAGGTTCCTCCCAATCCAACCCCTTCTGGAATTCTGTGATCCCGGCAGAGCTGGTGGTTGGTGCTCTCCCCTGTGCACTGGGTATATCAACCTGGGCTATAATTCCACAACTTCTGGACCCTCCTGGACCCTTGGAGTTTGGAATTCTAGAGCAGAACAAGTCTGGGGCAGCTTTGCTTTCCAAACCTCCTCCCCATGGACTCTCCTGAAAAAAACCGATTTGCTGGGATGCTCCAAGTGCCTCCTTCCCTCCCTGCTCTGCAGGTGGGGCTGAGGGGAAGGGCTGGGAGGAGCAGGGGTGGATCCAGCCCTGGAGTTTGGGAATTTGGGAGCACTCACCGTGCACCTTGGGCACCTTGGCTTTCAGGTGGCGCTCGCACTTGGCCTTGGCCTTCAGCAGGAGGAAGATCTGCTCCTCCTTGGTGATGACATCGTCGGCATCCACCTGCAGGGAGGGGACAGAGAGGTCAAACCCCACTTCCAAACCCTCCTCTGCATCCATGATTTCCTCAGCCTCGCCCCGGGAATCCCGGTTTGCTGTGCAGCTGTGTCCCAAGGAGCAGCTCCGCCCTGGAATCACCATCCCTGGAGGTGGCAGAGGGGGCACAGGCTGGGGCTGATCCCATCGTGCACCTTCCCATGTGGAGGCAGCGATTTTGGGATGGAGCATCCCAGACTGCAGGAATGAGGCTGCTCTCCAGGAGGAAAACATTCCTAGCAAACAATGTAATGCTAAGGACCCTTCTCCTCTTAGGAATTAAACCCTCCCTTCTGCTGCTTCCTCCTCTGCACGGAGATTTCATCCACAGGCATCAGGCTCCATAAAATCCTGCCTGAATCCCAGGAATGTGTGGAGGGACCTGTCCCAGGGAGAGCTGGGACCTCACAGCATCTCCCCACCCGCTGCTCCAGGGAGAGCTCAGAGCCCTGCCAGGGCCTGGAGGGGCTCCAGGAGAGCTGGAGAGGGACTGGGGACAAGGATGGAGGGACAGGACACAGGGAATGGCTCCCACTGCCAGAGGGCAGGGATGGATGGGAGATTGGGAATTCCTGTCTGGGCTGGAATTCCCAGAGAAGCTGTGGCTGCCCCTGAATCCCTAGCAGTGTCCAAGGCCAGGTTGGAGCACTCTGGGACAGTGGAAGGTGTCCCTGCCCATGGCATGGGATGGGATTGGGATAATCCTTAAGATCCCTCCCAGCCAACCCATTCCATGGTTCCCTGCCCTCCCCAGGCCACCCCTATCCCAAATCCAGGTTCTTTCCCCCTTTCCAGTCCATCCCCTTTGCCAAGGCAGTAACAGGAACCAGCTGAGGGCCAATTAACTCCCGACACAAACTCCCTCCAAACGACATAACGAGGGTTAATGAATCCCAGCTCCCAAGAAACCGGGATTCCATTTCCCAGCGGGCTCCCAGGGGGAGGAACGGGGGCAGCGGACACGCAGCTGTGGAGTTAAATCTGATAAGGGGCCGGGAGTAAAACAGGAGTTGGGTTTTGGTGTCCTTGGAACGCATCCAGGCTGAAAACCCTTCCCAAGCGGGAGCCGCTTCCAAACCGCGTCCACGTTAATGGGAACGGCTCCAGCCCTTCCCAGATGTTTGGCCTGTCCACATTTAAGGCACCATCCCTCATTTCAGCTTGGATTGGGAACAGAAGAGCTCGGGGTCAGCTCCCGCTGGCGCTCGGGGCCGTACAAAGCCGGAGCGATTCCGCCAGAGCCGGAGGAGTTAGGCTGGATTTAGAGGGATGGGACCTCAGGAATTCCAAGGGATTCATCCCAAGCACGCTCAGCCCTCGGCTGCTCTGGCTGTGCTCGGAGGGATGCACAGAAAACACATTTTCATTCCCAGAAATAAAAGGGGAACCTCTCCCAGGGCTGGGCCTGGAGCTGGGCACAGACAGGGTTCCGAGCTCAGCTCAGGTTTAATTTCCTAAACCTGCCCTATCCTTAAAAATAATCCACCAAAACCGACCCCACATTCCCTGCTCTCCTCCCTAAAAATGGATTAATTGGTAAAAAAATGTATTTAGGACCTGACTTTGTGGGCTTCCCCTTGGTCAGTGGGGGTTGAAATGTAAATAAATTTATGGATTAAACCAGGGATTCTCGCTGAATCCTGGCGTTTGAAGACATCCGTTCTCAAAAGCTTTTGGGAAAACTGTGGAGTGGGGCTGCATAAATCCCATTCAACATCCAGGGAAAACCAGGCTGGGAGCTGGTTTTGGCATTCCCTCTGTCCCAGTTTCAGCGCCTCCATGGGGCTGAAGGATCCTCAGGGATCAGGGATTATCCAACCCTGGAATCCTCAGATTTGGGATCAATGGACAGCACAAACACCCAGAGCTCAAAAACCTGGAGAACCTTTGGATCTTCCAGCTGCTGGAGGAATTTCACCTCCTGATCTGCCCATTTTCCTGATTTTCCTTGGATTTTCCTGCCCTGGATCTCCTGATTTTAAGGCAAGATTAAATCCCCTGTTTCTTTTCCCAGCCTGGCTGTCCAAGGAATCCATGGGAATATTTTCCTTGTGATAAATTCCTGATCCCCAAGGCACCTTTGGCTCTGGCTGGGCAAAGCTTTCCCTTGGAAAACCATCCCAACACCTGATCCAAAAAAAAAAAATAAAAACAAACCAGGGGACAGTCTTGCTTAAACCATTTGTGCCAATTTTTGGGAATCTGGAGATTCCCAGGCAGAAAAAGAAGTGGCTTCACTTCTAGGAGTGCCCAGGTGGGGTTTCAGGATTTGGGAATGGGTGGGAAGTGCTGGGAATGAAGCAGCCACTGATTTGGAGAGGGTCTGGATCCCTTTGGATGGGAGAAAAACAGGGATGGAGGTCCCAGGATGAGATGTCCGTAGGATGTGGAGAGAGGAGGGAAATGAATCCCAAATTTGCAGCGTTTGAGACTCAGATGAAGAGAGCGAGGACTGAAAAATCCCAACAAATCCCAAACGGGATCAGACAAACGAGCAAAGCCCCAATCCAGCAGGAGCTGGGAAAACCTGGGGCCTGGATGGAAATCCTGGGGGCAGGAATGTCCTAAACTGCCCCAAAGCCGGGAGGTGACAGCCCTGGAACTGGGCTAGGATGGAAAACTGGCCAGAAAAAGGGATATTTTCACCAAAATCCACGGATTTCCTCTCTTTTTAAGGCCGCCTGTGCCACGCTGAGAATCCCAACACCCACACTGATATCCAGAATTTGCTCTGGTAATTCCATGAACTCCCTGCACGTTCTGCTCAGGACAATGAAAAAGGAGATAAAAGGCACTGGGAATTTTTCATCCCAGTGAATTCCAGAGCCAGAACCTCCTCAAGATTCCCATATTAGACAATTCCCTCCTCTTTTATCAAATTCCCACCTGCCTTCGCCTTTTTATGCCCCCCCAAAAAATCTCTCACCCTGGTGAAACCCCTTCTCCAACAGAAAGGAATAAATACAGGATAAATTTTTCCCAATATTCCCTGCCCTGATGAAAAACTGGGAATATCCAGGATGGGATTTACCAGCCTGAGCTCTTCCCTCAGAACTCTTCCCATAGTATTTTCCTGCCTAGAGCAGCTGGAATTTATTCCATCCCCAAACCAGCACCTGAAATAAATTGGATCAGCCTTTTTTGGGATTTCTTTCCCCCCCCACCCCATTTTTTTCCCCATTAATTGGCCACTCAGGAGCACTGAGAAGATTTTTAAGGAGGAATTTTTGCTGATGGGAATTCTGGGAGCAAGAGGAGCCTCCAAGGGAAGGCAGAAATTGTCCCAGAGGATCCAGCTCCCAAATCCAGCTGTTTTGGAGGAAGAGGTCGAGGTTATCCTGTCCCTGCAGACTTAATCCCTTTAAAAGCTGCCAGCAAATCCCCTTAAATCAGCTTTCCCTAAATTTCCCCAGCAGAAATTCCTGCGCTGAGTTCCTTGGCATTCAGTTTATCCAAGGAATAGTTTTATCCTGAGGAATGTTTTTCCCTTTGTTCCCAAAATCCCAGGAGCACCTGGAAGGGATGGAGGCTCCTCCCTGGGCTTCCCGGTTTTCCAATCAAATCCCACCTGCTCCTCTTGCTCAATCATCCCCTTCTCTCTTCCCAGTGCTGGGTTTTGCTGGAAAATAAAAGTTCCTCGTGGGGAAAAGGTCTGGGAATGTCGATTTTCCCTCCTTGTCCGGAGAAAGCAGAAATGCCAAAGGGAAGGGGGACACAACAACTTCATCCCGAGGTTGTAAAATCCACTGGGATCCCTTTTCCCCCCTCTCCTTGCCCCTCTGGAGCCCGTGGGGTAGGATGAGGATGTCCTCTGGAATTTCCATTCCCTGGCTGATGTCCCAGCCACGAAAGCAAACCCCAAATGTCCCCGGGGAGCTCCCGGTCATCCCGGTTTATTCATTCTGGGGAATAACGGGGTCCTTTCTGTGCAGCAGCTCAGAAAGCAGCTCCAGGCAAAGAGATTTGTTGGGATGGAGGGCAGGGAATGCTGGGATCTGCTGGGAGAGCACAAAGTGGTCACTGGGAAGGGGAAAGGGGCTGCAGGAGAAAGAAGGGAAAAGGGAAAACGTTGCAGCTCTGGGATGGTTTGGGTTGGAAGGTGTCGGAACCCAGCACATCCCTCGGGCTGTCCTGGAGTGCCAGGACCCTGCCAGGGGCTCAGGGACCCTGGCACACAGCCCAGGCCCCCTGGGGGTTTGGTTGTGACCCGTGGAGCGAGTTACCAACCTTGGGTGAGGATCTGCAAGCCACAAAAGTCCAAGTAGAATAATAATTAATTTGTCATGGGGTGAAAAAACAGATTTTGGGGTTTTTAGAACGGGGTTCAGGGGGCAAGATGGAGGGATCTGGGCGTGCCCAGCCTTTCTCCTTCTTCTTCTTGTTCTCCAGCTCCTGCTGGGATGGCGGCACTTTGGGATGGGTTTGGAGCTGCAGCTCAGTGTCCGACACAGGTGATGGGGATTGGGAAGGGATGGTCAATATTGCACAGGTGGTTTTGGGTACAAAGAGATCCCAGCACCGCCCCGGGGCAGGCAGAGCCTCTGTCTGTCCTGCTGAGCGACCTCGGCTGGGCAGGAGAAGGAATTTTATAGATCAGGAACAATGAACAGCCCTGAGACCGAGAGATGAAGAGCCCTGGCTCCTTCTCCAGTGCCGGGCTGGGAAAAGAGAGTTTGGGACACAGCTCGGGGTCACTGGGAGCAGCCAGAGCCCCGAGAGGAAGGGACCTTAAGGATCATCCCATTCCCTGGGCATTTCCCACTGTCCCAGGGTGCTCCAAGCCCCATCCAGCCTGGCCTTGGGCACTTCCAGGGATTGGGAATCCACGGTTTGCAGTCAGCACATGCCACTCGTCCAGGAGAACTGGGATTTGTGGTGCCTTTCCAGGAACAGGATTTTAGGGACAACATTTGTCAGTCCCAAAGGATTTCCTGTTTTCCACCCCTGGGGTAAACGAGGTGGGACCCAAGAGGCTGAGCTATGGAAAAATCAACTTCCAAGCAAGGAGAGCATTCCCATAATTTTCTCTCAGGCTGCCCAAGCAGAGATGTCCTTCCCAGAGGTCGGAGCATGGAGCTGGTGCAGAGGGATCAGCAGGGGCTGGAATTCTATTCCTGGATCGTCAACACCACCCATGGCATTCCGTGCTTCAGAAATGATTGATCTCAACCAAAATGTTTCAGACATTCCCAGGAATCCCATCCTGGAGAAGTCCTCGTCCTCCTCAAGCCCAACTTTTCAAGCCAAAAGGGACCTTTGGCTTGAAAAGTGGCTCCAAGTCTCCAGAAGAAGCAGAGCCAGAATTTGGGATCACCTGTGGCCCCTCCATGGTCCTGCACCTCCCTGCTCCAGGTAAAAACCTGGAATATCCCTCAAGACACAAAACACCCTCAGGATTCACCTGGGAATTCTGAGTGACCTTGTCTTACTGAACTCCAGAGGTTCAGATCCTGCACACCTTGGTGACCCCAAGCTACCTCAGGAATTCCATCTGGGAATGTGAAAAGCAGATCCTGCCTCAGTTTCCCACAGGCCCAGCAAAGCTTCTCCCTTTTCCCTGCCTTGTCCCTTTGGACTATCCCAGAGATTTTGGTCCTCTGCCTCAGGAGGAGGGGAGGAAAAGATGGATTTGGGAGCAATGAGCTGGAGAAGTAGGAATTTCTCTTTCCCTGGGATCGGGAAAGATCGGATTCCTGCACCAGGAATGGGAAAAATGCTCCTGCTCCCAAATTCCAGCCTTCCCATGGGTGAATTATCCAAAGGTTTGACTGAAATCCCAATGCAGCTGCTCCAGCCCCTGCTGGGATCGATTCCTTTTTTTCCCTTTCTTTCCCTTTTTTTCCCCTCCACTTTCCTGGATTTTCCTCCTTCCAAAACCCCAACCCCTCACCTTCCAGCAGCCCTGACTGGGAATCAACACCGGATCACTCCGTGGCCTCTGGCAGCCCAGGAATTTTGGGAGAGAGAGGCAAAACCTTGGCACGACTTCCCTGCTGCAGCTTGGGAACCTGGGATAGCACAGATCCTTCAGGTCAGGATAACCCGCTCCTTTCCCTGGAGCATTTGTTCAGCCATCCAGCTGCACCCTGATCCCAGCAATTCCCTTTTCCAGAGGCACAGACCTGCAGCAGCCCTCCCTTCTTCCCTCCCATCGGGAGAAGTGGAGCCGGAAGCAAAACTCTCCCTTTGCCATCCTCGGTGTCCCTGAAGGGGCTTGGGGGATGATCCCAAGATATTCCTGCTGGAATGCTCAATCCCACATCCCTCCCCGCTGCCCCAGCAGGGATTTGGGACTGACTCCTGCCAGGTCACGTCTGCCAGTGGGATGGGGCAGTGGGGAGAGGCGGGATCTGTGCCCTGGGAATGCTGTGCCAAGGCCGTGGGGCAGCTCCGGGCCACGTTCCCGCTGCTCTGCTCGTGCCAGGAGCCACAGCCGGAGCAGGGAAACCTCAGAGAGCTCCCGGTGCCAACAGCTGCTCCCTCGGGATCACCATCCACCTGGGCAGCACCAGCAGGACTGAGGGCACGTCCCAGGAGACACCGGGGACGGCAGGGACGCGTTCCAGCGTGGATTGGGCAGGGAATTGTCCCTTGGGATGGGAGCAGCCATGGTGGGGTGGGGCTGTGCCCGTCCATTTCCACCACTGAGATTCCTCCATATCCTGGGAATTTGGAGGTCAGGGCGGGAAAAGGAGGATTTCCACAGTGGGAGGGGGCCCCTCCTGGCCTGGATGTCACCCCAGCAAGGCTGGTGTCACAGAGGCTGCTCCCTGAGGTCAGAGCAGTGCTGTGGCCACGGGAAGGATCCCGGGTCTGGATCTTATCCAGGGCAGGAATCCCGGGAATCACGTCTGGGAGAGGGGCTGTGGGTTTGCATCAGAGAATCCAAACATCCGGCACCAGCATGGGGTGGTTTGGGTTGGAAGGGACCTCAAGGATGATCCAGTGCCATTCCTGCCATGGGCAGGGACCATTCCCACTGTCCCAATGTCCCCAATGTCCAGCCTGACCTCAGACACTTCCTGTCTCTTCAGATTCCCTCCTGACTCCAGCTCCTGGTTTCCATCCCTCTCTTGGAATCATAAATTCCCCAGTCTGGTCAGTCCCTGAAGGTTTCTTATTTTTGCCTCCCTGTTGGATTTGCGTGGAAAATCCCCCGGGTGTGTCCCTGTGAGACACGAGGCTGCAGGTGGCGATGCCTTTGCCCCGTGACTCAGCGCTCCCCCAATCCATCCGTGACCCAAATCCCAGGGACACCGCTGGCCCAGACTGTCCATAAACACAGGGAAAACCAGGCTCAGACGGATCTCCATGAAAAACGTGGAATAAACCAGTGGGGTGAGCAAGATTAGCAGAGGAAATAACGCATCCTACTGCTTGATCATGGAATCAGGGAATGGTTTGGGTTGGAAAGGACCTTCAGGATGATCCCTGTCCACCCCTGCCGTGGGCACCTTCCACTATCCCAGGTTGCACCAAGCCCCAATATCCAACCTTGGACACTTCCAGGGATCCAGAGGCAGCCTCAGCTTCTCTGGGAATTCCATCCCAGCTCCTCACCACCCACCCAGCCAGGAATTCCTTCCCAATATCCCACCTAACCCTTCCTCTATCCCCTCCACGCTTCCCTTCCCAGCTGCAACTGTGTTTGGGACCGTATAAAACAGACGAGTCCACGTGGCCCAAAGCCTTTTTAAAATCCCATTTTGGGAGGATCTGGCTGATCCGTGCAGATCCCACCGGAACCGAGCACCTGGGGCCGTGTCCGTGCCAGCCCCGATCTGCTCAAAATCTCTGGGATTTGTATTCCCGAGGGGATGAGTTCCGGCTGGGGAACCCCTCTGGCAGTGGAGCAGCACCCAGAGCCGTGGGCTGCCCCATTCCTTCATCCCAGATTATTCCTGGGCCCGGCATAAACCCCATCCCTGCTCTCTGCTGGGCCGGGGCCACGCGCCGCCGGCGGCCGGAGCAGTTTGATCCCGAGTGAAATCCCGAGCGGATCCAGGCGGTGTTTGGTTTGTTGGAGCCGGCGGTGCCTGCAGTGCCAGGAGTGATTTATCTCCTCCTAACCCAGACACGTAAACAGGGCCATGAATCATTCCTTAAATCATTCCCTAAAAGTGCCTCTTTTCCCTGGGAGGCCGTAAAGGGAGCCTGGGATGAGCTCACAGGGAGCGGCTCCGCCACCCAAAGGGGCTCGAGCCTTCCTCCCGCTCCTCTGCACCCTCCTCCCCACGGGCCTTTCCCGGCTGGTTCCCCTGCCAATCCCCGGCTTTGCCCGGTTAACTCGGGCTTTGTAAAGTCAACAGCCCGGCTTAGGCAGGGACAGATGTTCCTGATAAGCCACGGCCTCCTTAAAAGTGTTGCAACCGAGTTTTCCTTCCAAGTGCTCCCTGCCGGAGCCAGAGCTTTGTGGTGGGGAATCATGGATCACCTGGCTGGGGCTGGGATTTATTTCCTGCTGCTGCTGCTGCTTTCCCTAAAAAAGCCACCTATTAATCACCAGCTTCTCCTGCAATTGGTGGGGACCCCCCACTTGAGATTCCATCACCTTTTCCAGGATGAAGGATGTGCTGGTCCCTCCAGCACAGCCAAAATTCCCGGCTACCCGTGACCTTTTCAGCACGGACAGAGGCAGATCCTCATGATTTATGGGAAGGAAAAAAAACCCCAACAACCCCACACTAAAAATACCTCCCTGTGTTTCACCGTCCCAGCTGGAAGCTTTTCCAGAAATTCCCCTTGGATTCCAAAGCAAGGCCGGTGCCCATCTGCAGGCCCGTAAAACAAGTAATGAGTTTTTGTCTGGATGAAAACAGACTTTTTTGGGATGAGGTTGGTGCAGGGATTCCAACAAACAGTGCTCACATCCTGCTTTGGAGGCTCCACCTGGCTGCCAACAAGAAACAGAGGGGAAAAAATTCCATTGGAATCACGGGGATGTCGGGGAGCTGAGAGAAGGTGAGGGTGGAGCAGGACTCAAGGGATGCCCCATCCCTGGAAGTGTCCAAGGATAAGGCTTGGATCAGCTTGGGATACTGGAAGGTTCCCTGCCCATGGGGTTGGAGGTGGTGTTCAAGGCCCCTTCCGACTCAAACCAGTCTGGAATTCTGTGACTCTGGAATTCTGTGACTCTGGCACCAGGATGACATGGAAATACTGGGAAAGGAAACCTGAGCCGGGCAGGTGCCTCCTGCCCTTTTCCCCTGCAGGTGAACCGGGATTTTCAGTCAGAAAACAAGAGAAGGAAAGCTCTGGAAATCAGAGGACAAAGGAATGAGTTTTTATGGCTCTGGAAATCTCCCAGTTCTGCCACCAGGGAATATTCCTAATTGTGACTATTCCTGATTGGGATTTTTGGACACAGCTGTAAAGATGCTGCCAGGAGCTCTGGGTGTGTGCTGGAAAAGGCCATTCCCTATTTTTTTCTTTTGGAAAACAAGATGCGTTTGAGTTGTCCCCACCAGCTAAGACCTTGTTCTCCCTGGGCCTGGCTTAAGTGCCGATTCCCTGAGCTGAGCCTTCCCAGCCAGCCCCAGGTGACCCCCCCACAATTTTGGGGTCACCTTGTTCCCCTCCCTGCACTGCCCATCCACGACACCCTGTGATCCCAACTTTCTGCCTCTGTCCGTGTTGTTTGGGCTTTAGGCCGGACTATCCCAGCTCTGACACCAAAGCTGGGGCCACCTGGTCCTGCTGGGCTTTCCTGGTCACTGCTGAGCTTGGTTCATCCCGCTTTTCTCAGACATCAGGGATACCCTGACAATGGGATTTCTCCCCAGGGTCATCCCATCACTGGGAGGAGAATCCTTCCAGCCACTTCCCACTGCAGATCTGGGCGTGTCCTTCAATCCATTGGTCATTCCCAGAACAAGCTGAGCCTGATTTAGGCACTTCAGGCCTGGCTGAGCTTGGGCTGGCTGTCCCACATCAGGGAATCATGGAATAGTTTGGGTTGGAAGGGAACTTAAGGATCACTCATTCCCATTCCTGCCATCTGCAGGAACACCTCCCACTGTCCGAGGTGCTCCAAGCCCTGTCCAGCCTGGCCTTGGACACTTCCAGGGATCCAGGGGCAGCCACAGCTGCTCTGGGAATTCCATCCCACCTCCTCCCCACCCTCCCAGCCAGGAATTCCTTCCTTCCCCAAATCCAATCTCAGTGCACTCTCCTTCACCTTAAAACCAGGGGAAAAAGGGATATTTAAGCCTCACATTCCCAGGTCTGGTTTGGAGTTTTCCAAACCCAAGCAAGTCTGGGGCTGATGAAAATCCAACATCCACTGGCATCTTCCCTTTGTTCTCCTCATCCCGGAGCTGGGAAATGCAGGGCTGCATTTTTTTTTCCCAGCCCTCGGTGCTATTTTCCAATCCCTATCCCAGCGGGAACGGCGCAAATCCTCCCAGCGTTCATTCCCAGCCCCTCCGAGACACGGCAAGAAGAGCTGGAATTTCGGCCGGTGGAAATCGAGCCGCCCCGCTGACGTCAGCTGGGGAAGGATCCCTTACTGAGACCCCAGCCCTGAATCCCGCAGCCACAATCCGGGGTTTGTGTCCAGGAATATCCCGACGGAGCCGGCTCTCGGCACGTGCGGGTATCGCGTTACTGGTGCCGCGGTTAGGAACGCTCGGAGCACCACCGGGAATTTCGGGGCGCGCCCAGGCCCGTGACTTTGGGGTGATGAATTTACTCCTGTCTGGGCCTTAAATTTAGCACAGACTCCTCTCCATCCAAAAAAAAAAAGAAAAAAAAAAATAGATTGGATGCCTCCCGAAAAAGAGATGGGGATCTAATCCGTGAGAAATGGGCTTTTTTCTGGAATAACGGCGGGAATTCCGTCTGGAGTTTTGTATCTAGGAATAGTTCACGCCAGCAAATCCGTGAGTAAACAATGGATGCAGGGAATTCCAGTTTATCCCAGCCTGGACTCTGGATGCCTCCCTGGCTAATAAAACCAAGGGCAGGTTTGAGCTTTAAGCTCTCAAGGTCACCAGCGGATCCATTTCTCTCCCCTCACTCCGGGGGGATTTTCCAGACTCTGACCAGCTTCAATACCTCAGCTAAAAATCAGATTGATTCCAAGTTTTCCAATAGATTCCAAGCTTCTGGAAAGTTAGAGTTGCAAGGGAAGGTTGTGGCACGGTCAGGGTTGGAAGGGACCCTGCAGATGATCCATGTCCAACCCCAGATGTGCAGGAACACAAAATGAAATAAATCCAATTCCTCTAGAGAGTTCAATTAAAAAACCTCAGATTTTGGGCTGATTAAAGACTCTCCGGGATTCTGGTTTTTATTCAGGAGTCAGAGGTTGGAAAATAGACACGGATGGAGGAGAGGCAGGGAAGCTACACCACATATTTTTACGATGGAATTTCTTCTGTATCTCCTAAAATGTGGAGTTTGGCCCCTTTGGAGCCAGGAATGGGGATGGAAAAGCCCAGCGGGGTTTAGCTGAGCCTGGGCCTGTTTTCCCTGGGAGAATTCCCACTGCAGTCCCCTGTCACCACCGTGGGACACCGGGCCCAGCTGTTCCCAGCGGGTGACAAATCCCGACTGGGAGCAAGGAGCACGGAAAGAGGGTCTGGAAAGGAGAAGGGGAAAGGTGGCCTCTGGCACCTGGTGTTGGTGACCCCGAAGCAAAGAGCTGCAAGGGGAAACCACTCCTGTTAACGCAGCCCAGACAGCCCAAAGGGCTTTAGTCCTGAGCCTGATCTAAGCCAGGCTTAGGGAAGCAGATGGAGGAGGGATGGAAGGAAAAGGCGGGAGGGGAGGGAGCTCAGGTTTCCCGGGACACAGGAGCTGGCTCAGGGTCTTGGTGGGTTCACAGCAGACCTGAGGGAAGCTCCTCCACCCCTTTGCCCACCCCGGGCACAAACTGATCCCTTCCCATGGGAATTCAGATGGAAATTCCAATGGGAATTCAGATGGAAAATGGATCGCAGCATTCTCTCTAGGCATGGATCCAAGAGCACTTTGCTTCCCCACACCAAATGTGATGGGATTCAATCCGTGCTGATGGATTTGGGCTTCTCTTGGAGGTTCCCAGCCAGGAGATCACGGCTCCTCATGGCTTCAGCCCATCTGGGGGGAATTCCTACGGCTAAGGAGGAGCTCCCTGTGCCAGGAGAAATCCTGAGGTACTTGGGAAGAGTTTCTGGACATTTGGAATTGTCAGAAAAGCAGTTCTGGAGTTCTGGGGATGTGGGGGAATTTTGGATCATGGTGTGCTGCCCATCCGCAGGAGGTGGAGACGTGTGCTGCAATGCCCTGAGGAACCAGGCAGGAATTCCTGGTTGGGAACAGAATATTCCGGAGTAAATTGGGATTTGGGCTTTAATTCCAAGCCATGGAGGTCCAGGGGTTTGGTTTCCTTTCCAAAACACCACGGCCACAGCTCTGATCTCACCTCACCTCCCAGGGCCCGAAATCGGGAGCGGAGTTTGTGGCAGGGATGGGCTCTGTGGGATGAGTCAGCCCAGCCCAGCCTCGGCTCCTCTTGGAAAAGCCCACAGTGCCTGCTGGGAAAAGCTGGATTTGAGCTGGACTTGGGAAGTTGTGGCTGTCTCATCCCTGGGATTGATCAAAGCCAGGCTGGACGGGGTTTGGAGCAGCCTGGGATAGTGGGAGGTGCCCCTGCCCTTGGAATGGGGTGGAATTCCTGAACAGAACCCAGAATCCTGAGGAGTCTTTAATCAGTCCAAAATTGGCATTTTTAAATTTAATTCCCTAAAGAAATTGGATTTATTTCGTTAAGGTTCCTTCCAGCCCAAATCATTCTGGGATTCTACAAATCCTGATGGATTTCTCCCTAAGGGCAGGTGTGAACTTTCCTCTTTCTGCTGGAATTTGGAGTCAAAATCCAGAGTTTCTAGAAAAACACTGACAAAATCATCGCTGGCCAGTTCAGCCTGGAATTCCTGCCTGGATTAGGGAGGAATTCTCAAGGACAATCTGGAGCCATCCACACATTTTGGGCTTGGCTTTTCTCGTGACAGGAATAAACCAAAACAACTTCCCAGCCTCCTTTGTGTCCCAAACAAACCTGACTGCTCCCTCTACACCTCTGCCAGGGGCAGATCCCGCTTTTCCACACCTTTTCCAGAGGTTTCGGGAGGAGAGGATTCCTCACGTGGTGTTTGGAATGCCAGCGCTTTCCTGTACCCCCACAGGAGCTCCTGGGGAGCTCCAAAGGTTCAGAGAACTTGGAATGTTGGACCTGGCAGGGATTTGGAGTTTGGAACAAGAGGATTGAGCTGCCCTGGTGGGATTTTATTCCAAAGGCTGCCTTTGGTTCCCCTGTGCCAGGACAGAACAATGAGGGTCTCGCTGGATTCTGGGAATATTTCCTGTGGAGCCAGAGGAATTCCAGCCCAGAGCTGATCCCTGAGCTTTGAAGGACAACATCTCCTGGGGCTGCAGAGCCTGGGAGCTTTGCCCAAGGCTTGGGCAGCACAGGGGGCTCAGAGAAACCCTGGAGCAAAAAATCCAAGGCTGAGGCAATCTCTGGGTGGTTTTCTTGGGAAAGAGGGAGAACTGATATTTGAGAGCCACGATTCCATCCCCAGACAGTGATCCCAGATACAGTCATCCCAGAATTCCCACACTGAGCAGGTTGGAAGAGACCTTCCAGACCATCCAGTCCAGCCCAGCCCCAACAGCTCAACTCAGCCCTGGCACCCAGTGCCACATCCAGGCTTTGTCAAACACACCCAGGGATGGGGACTCCACCACCTCCCCGGGCAGCCATTCCAGAACTTTATCACTCTTTCTGGAAAAACTTTTCCCTGCTCTCCAGCCTGTATTTCCCTGGGTGCAGCTGGAGGCTGTGAGCTCTGGGTGTGTCAGTGCTGCTGCAGACAGAGCCCAGCCCCAGCTGAGCACAGGCACCTTTCAGGAGCTGTCAGAGGGATGGGGGCACCCCTGAGTCTCCTTTTCTCCAGGCTGAGCACCCCCAGCTCCCTCAGGGCTCCTCTCAGGGTTTGTGTTCCCAGCCCCTCTCCAGCCTCGCTGTCCCCTCTGGATGTGCTCAGTGTCCCAAGGTCCTTCCCGAGCTGAGGGCCCAGAGCTGGGCACAGCACTCCAGGTGTGACCCCAGCAGTGCCCAGGGCAGGGCAGAGTGACCTCCCTGCTCCCATCCCATCCCATCCCATCCCATCCCATCCCATCCCATCCCATCCCATCCCATCCCATCCCATCCCATCCCATCCCATCCCATCCCATCCCATCCCATCCCATCCCATCCCATCCCATCCCATCCTATCCACAGCCCCAGGCAGTGGAAGGGATTGTCCAGTCCCTGAGACACAGGAATGTCTCCGTGGCTGGAGACAGGAAATAAAGTGGGAACAAAAATTTTCTGGGAGAGGAGAGCAGGGATGAAGCAAACTGGGAGAAGGGAGCAGAGCCATAAAGCTGGGAAAGGGATGAAGCCAAAGTTCAGTGGATCCTTTGCAGCTTGGGAGAACATTCAGGAACATTTCAGAACCGGGATCTCTCCTCTGACACAGATTCACGGGATGAATGGGAGCATTTTCCAACTGCAAACTCCCTGGAATAAAACCAGCCCTGTGGCTGGAATGGAGGAGATTTGGAAATCCAGATCAGGATGAGATGTGGAATGGAGAAAGAGGGAAATAAAGAAAGGGAGGAGCCAAATAAGTGAGGAAAGTTTGGGACTGGGTTTGACCCCACACCCTGACTCCGGAGTATCCCAATGTCCCAGGAAGGCAAAGGATCCCAACCCTGCACTTCTCCCAATTGGAAACAAATGGACGCTGTCCCTTTTCCATTCCCTGGTTTTACAACAGTTTGGAATTAGGCTGATGAGGAGTTTCCTTGCCAGCTCTGTCTATCTTGGGCTAATTACAGAGAGAAAACGATGGGAAAATTAAGCTAATTGTGGGACAAAACCTATGGAACCACAGCATTCCTGCTCTGGGCTAATTACAGAGATCCTGCTGATTGTGGGACAAAACCTATGGAACCACAGCATTCCTGCTCTGGGCTAATTACAGAGATCCTGCTGATTGTGGGACAAAACCTATGGAACCACAGCATTCCTGCTCTGGGCTAATTACAGAGATCCTGCTAATTGTGGGACAAAACCTATGGAACCACAGCATTCCTGCTCTGGGCTAATTACAGAGATCCTGCTAATTGTGGGACAAAACCTATGGAACCACAGCATTCCTGCTCTGGGCTAATTACAGAGACCCTGCTGATTGTGGGACAAAACCTATGGAACCACAGCATTCCTGCTCTGGAATTCCAGAGGGGATTGTATGGGGGAATCCAGACTCCTGCTCAGCCCATCTCTCCCCTCCCTGGGTGGTTCTGCTCCTGAGAGGAAAATGAAAGGAGAAGGGACCAGGCAGGAATCAGCATTCCAGGCTCTGGAGAAGAGCCAGGGGCTGAGCCTGGCTAAGGGAATGCCCAACAAAGAGCTGGAGGGGGAGAATCCAGGGATTTGGGAGAGTCAAGGCAAAGTGAGGAGCAGCAGGGCTGGCTCTCCTCGGTGGAGAAGGGATTGGGAAGGTGTTGGATTCCCTGCTTGGATGGGGCTTGGAGCAGCCTGGGATGGTGGGAGCTGTCCCTGCCCATGGCACAGGGCTGGAATGGGATGGGTTTTAAGGTGCTTCCATCCCAAACTATTCCAGGATTCCAGGGAACTTGGAACATGGCTCCACTCTGGAAATGGGATCCAGGGATCTCCTGGTAACTGATCCCAGACCAGAGGGATGGCTGGGAAACACTGGGAGCCTTCCCAAAATCCCTGGAGACGGGGCCCTGAAATGACAGCAGGGGTGGGAGAAGGGGAAGGATCACCCCCAACAATTCTATTATTCCTCTTCCCGAACACTTGGGAATACCCTCTGTGGAATTAGGGCCCTGGCTGGGCAGACTTTTCATGGAATCACAGAATCTGAGACTGGTTTGGGTTGGAAGAGACCTTAAAGCTCATCTTGTTCCAGGGACACTTCCACTGTCCCAGGGTGATCCAAGACCCAGTGTCCAACCTGGCCTTGGACACTTCCAGCTGCTCTGGGAATTCCATCCCAGTCCCTCCCCACATTCCCAACCAGGAATTCCTTCCCAATATCCCACGTAAATCTCCCCTTTCCCAGTCTGAAACTGCTGCTCCTTGTCCTGTCCCTGCAGGGCCATCCCTCCTGGATCAGCTCCAGGACCATTCCCAGGGATCTCCCCAGGCTTGGCTCCCTCCACACCCCCCAGTTCATCCCAGTATCCAGGAGCTAAGGAGCCTGGAGCTGCTGCCGGTGGTGCCAGAGCTGCTCGGGAGATCCCGGGATGGGAGCGGCTGTGCTCCCTCTCCCTTTGGAGAAGGGACCCTTCCCACACAGCAGGGGGATGCGGGAATTTCCCGGGATGCGGGAATTTTCCCGGGGATGCGGGAATTTTCCCGGAGATGCGGGAATTTTCCCGGCTGCAGCCAGCTCAGCGGGAAGCTCCGAGACATTTGCTGCCATCTACGGCCAATCCCAAATAATGCAAAAGCCGGGAGAGACCTGGCTCTGGCTCCAGGCTGGATTCTCCCGGGATGCTTGGAGGAGGCTGGGAACGGGGAATGGGGGAGCAGGGAGGAGCTGTCTGCATAGGAATTCCTAGGAATCCTTTTCCATGGAAAACTTCCCTCCCAGGATCCACACAGCCCACCAGGAGTGGGTATAAAGTGCAGGGTGGGAGAGGAATTTCCCGGGATAATCTGGGATTGGGAATGATGCTGCAAAGCTGGTCCAGAGGGGACGCAGCTGAAAGGCTTTGGAAAACATTCCTGCCCTTTTCCTTCCTTCTCGTTCCCTTTTCCCCCGTTTCTCCTGAGCAGATGCCTGGAAATCTTCCAGTCCTGACGGTGTTTCAGCAGCATTTCCCTGGGAATTTGCATCCCCCCATCCTGACCCAAATTCCGGGAGCAAGGGCTGAGTGAGCACCGGGATTTGGGATGGGAGCACGGAGAATTTGGGATGTGAGCACCAGGGTTTGGGATGCGAGCACCGGGATTTGGGATGCGAACAACGGGATTTGGGATGGGAGCACCGGGATTTGGGATATGAACACAGGGGATTTGGGATGGGAGCACGGGGAATTTGGGATGTGAGCACCGGGATTTAGGATGGGAATACCGGGATTTGGGATGGGAGCACTGGGATTTGGGATCGGCGCAGGGAGCGGGCGGTGCTTCCCTTCCTGCCCCCCTCCCTCCCTCCCTCCCTCCCTGCAAGGCAGGAGCGCATTCCCGGTGTGGAATTCCCGGGAATCCCGAGCGCCGCTGTTTGTCCTGGCAGGATCCCGAGCCCGCGGAGCCGCTTCCCTGGCAGGCTCCGCTTCCCGAGCTCGGGATCGGGGATCCCCCTCTGGATGCTCCCGGAGCCGCCTCCACCGCCTTCCCAGGGAGGCGGGAGCTCCTTTCCAGGGAATCCTTTTGGGATCCTGGGAAAGCCCAGCAGGGCTGGGACAGCCTTTGGGGACAGCGAAGGACCCCGGGCCGATCCCTTTCCCTCCCTTTTCCCTCTCCAAATCCAGGACCCTGGGACCCTCTGATATCTGGGAGAATCCTGTGGGAAGCTCCAGCCCTGGCTGGGAGACTCTGGTGTGGGATTGCTCTGTTGAATCCCAAAAAATCCTGGAAATGGGAATGGGATTGGGTGGCAGGGTGAGCTCGGAGCCCCAGGGAAATGTCCCATCCCTCCAGCTTCCCTGGAAAAGGCTGGATCAGGGATCAGCTCTAGGGAGAGACCAGCTCCTCCACAGCTGATCCCTGATCCAGGGGAATTTCCCACGGAAAATTCCCATAGAAAATTCCCTCGGAAAATTCCCGCATATTCCCGCTCCTGCTGTGCTGATCGTGGCGTGTCCAGCCCCAAACCATCCCTGGGATGTTTCCCTTTGTACGAATCCTAGAGGAACCAAAGGAAGGTTTGTGGATTCCCTGCTCCCGAGTTATTTCCAGGTATCCAGGTTTTTAACTCGGCTCGGCTCTTTATTCCAAGGGAAAAAAATTTGGGATGTTGAGTGTGGGAAGTGAAAGGAGCTCAGGCACAGCAGGGAAAAGCCAGAGCTCCAAAGGATCATCCCTGATCCAGGAGGATGTGTCCTGATCCCACCTGGAATTCTGAACACAATTCCTTTGGGAAAAGGAATTGGGATGCCCAAGCTTCCCCTGGGAAATCCAGGAATCAGCTTCCTCCAGCTCATCCCACCAGCCTGCCTGGGTGATTCCAGCTCTGCAGGAGTTCTGGGAAAGCTGGGAAAACTTCTGGGTGTAAAACCCTGTGGATGCCAAAACTTTATGGGAACAGATTCAGGAACAAACCACCAAAAATCCCACTCGGGTCCTGAATTCCCTGGGAAAAGAAAGCCTTGGGCAGGAAATGCCCCAGCTTTGTCTGGGATTTGGGAAGGAAGTTTTCCATTATCCTTGACCCGGGATTTGTTTCCAAAGCTCTTGGCCACCTACAGAGAGGAACAGAAATGTTTGGAATATTTCATGGAGCAGGGCTGGGAATTGTGGCATTTTCTGGGTGTTTTGGGAGCTGCTGCTGTGGAAACTCTGGGGTTTCCTTCTTCCCTGAGAGAGCCAAGTGCCGGAAAAGCTGCCCAGGGAAATGATGGAATGACTGTCCCTGGAAGTGTTCAATAAAGCTGGAAATTCATGGAATCATGGAGTGGTTGGGGTGGGAAGGGAGCTTAACGATCATTTAATTCAGCATTAATTAAATAATTAAATAATAATTTCATTCCTAACCCTATCCCAGGGTGCTCCAGCCTTCCCTGGGACACTTCCAGGGATTTGGGTGATGGATTTGTGGGATAAGGCTCCTGTGGGAAGGTTTCTGTTCAAGGAAAACTTTTCCCCCAGGGTTGGGATGGGGATTTCAACAGGGAACTGGAGCAGCCTCCTGGAATTGTGGCATTCCCTCCACTTTCCTGTCCTCCCTGCCCTTGGAATTCCCACATGGCAAATCCTCATAAATATCCCACAAATTCCCTAAAAATGAATATCTCCTAAATTCCCTAAAAATGAATATCTCCTAAATTCCCTAAAAATAAATGCCTCATAATTCCCTTAAAAGAAATACCTCATCATTCCCTAAAAATAAATATCCCACAAATTCCCCAAAAATAAATATCTCATAATTCCATAAAAATAAATATATCCTAAATTCCCTAAAAAGAAACACCTCAGATTTCCCTAAAAAGAAATCTCTCATAATTCCCTAAAAAATGAATATCTCCTAAATTCCCTAAAAAGAAACATCTCACAAATTCCCTAAATAAATACCTCACCATTCCCTAAAGGGAAATATTTCCTAAATTCCCTAAAAATACAATATCCCATCGGCTCCCACTCACAGAATCCAGGTGCAGATGGGATCAGGAAAATGCTGCTGGGATATCCCAGATTCCCAAACAAAGCCACCAGGACTCAGCATTCCCATGGGAGTGACTCCGTGTCTCTGGAGAGGGCATTGCTGGTAAAGGGATGCTTTGGAGGAGGTTTTTTCCTTGGGATATTTATCCCAGATTTTATCTATGGATAGGGAATAGCAGGGGAGCCCATGGAGAGGGAATTCCAGCTGTGCCTGCTGTGTGTCCCCATCGCTCCTCCCTCTCTCCATCCCTTCTCCAGCTGCTGCCTTTGGAAATCCTGGACCTGCCCTGCCTGGCGGGAGCCGACGGAGAAGGAAGGGGCTGGTTCTGCATCTCCTTTTCCTGCCTTGGGTCAGGGTCGGGATTGAAGCTCTCAGGATGGAATTTCGTGTTGGACTCAGGTGTTTATCAGCTCTTATCTCTGTCACAGCCTCACAAACCCTGAGCTCTGCAGCACTTCACTCTCACAAACTGAAAATGGAGCCCCAGCTCTCTCTCTCCAAGGCCTTTGAAGGATCAACTGCCCAATTCAGAAATGACACCTCAATTATTTTCACTTTTAACCCAATAACCAACACCCATGGCTGCAATGGGGACTTTTTATCCAATGACACAAAACCACCCAAACCCATGGAGGAGAAGGAGAAGGAGAAGGAGAAGGAGAAGGAGAAGGAGAAGGAGAAGGAGAAGGAGAAGGAGAAGGAGAAGGAGAAGGAGAAGGAGAAGGAGAAGGAGAAGGAGAAGGAGAAGGAGAAGGAGAAGGAGAAGGAGAAGGAGAAGGAGAAGGAGAAGGAGAAGGAGAAGGAGAAGGAGAAGGAGAAGGAGAAGGAGGAGCAGCCCCCACCCCAAAATCCCCACCTTGCTTTATATCCATCACTGCATTCCAAACCCTCAAACTCTGAGTTTCCCACCCTGGGATATCACACACTTCTATCCCAGCTCCACACCCACAATCCCAGTTCTGCCATTCCATTCTGGAAGCTTCTCCAGGCCCTCAGGTCAGTGCAGTGTTCTCCTGGGGGTCAGGGCCTGGCAGCACAGGAAGTCTGGAATTCCCAGCAGCCAGGGCTCCAACGGGCAGGAGCAGATTTTGGGATGGGAAGGATCCTGTTTATCCAGGGATATCCCACTCAAGGTTCTGCATCCACAGCCTGAACATTCCCTGTCCTTGCTACGTTCCCATCCCGTGTGGGAGAGGGAGGGATCCCTCCCATCACCACCGATGGAATTCCTTCTGTTCCTGATTTGTGGGAGCCAGAGCAGATCTCCCACCGGGATAAACACTGGATTTTCCACCAGTTCCTGACCTCAGTTCCAAGACCCTCTCTCAGCCTCCATTCCAGCCTTCCCAAAGGCTCTGGAGAGTCATTCCCTGCCTTTGGAGGAAGCCTTGGGATGAGGAGGAACAGATCCAGCTGGGACATGAATCCTGTCCCACGGAGCCCAGCATGGAGCGTTTGGATCCTGGGGCTGCTGAAGCTCTCTGGGAACTTCAGACTGGAACATTCCGTGTTTGTGATGGATTGAATTCCCTGCTCCCTCTGGAATTCCAGCTCCACCCCTGAGGAGCTGGAGTGGATCTGGGTTTTAAGAAGTGCAGCAAAGCCTTTTCCGAGGCCTATCCCATTCCCCAACCTTTTATAGGAAAAGGATTCTCCTTCTTTTCCCCCAGTTTAACTGAAACCTACAGTTCAGGCTTCCTTTATTCCCACAATTCTGGGAATTAGAATTCCCACCTGCCTCTTTCCAGCCTTTTGCCTCTTTTAGGTGCTTTGCACTCTGAGAGAAATCAGATGGAGAAGGGAAGGAAATGGAATTACAAATGGATCAGCTCTGGCTCCTGGGAATTCCAGGAAAAGCAGCATCCCAACATTTCCTGGATAGAATGGCAGGAAGGAGAAATGATATCCATTAAAAAGAGGGAAAGAGGAGTGGGAGCCTGAATTGGATTGGAAAAATCCATTGGTTGCACTTTCCATGATGGAGCACAGGATCATCCTGATCCATAACTGGGGATATTCCCAAAAAATGCTGGTGCCCGAGGGAGCAGGACTGGCACCAGTTTAGGCAGGCTTGGTTCTCCCTCTGGAGATTCCCATTCAGGAGATTCCAGATTTATTCCAGTGGAAATGGCGCAGAGTTGTCAGGAAATCCTGGCCTTTGGGGCTCTGGAATTGCAGCGCCTTCAGAGGGCCTGCACTTCCATGGAGATGAGTGGAAAATACAGATCAACCACCTGGAAAACAGGTCCAGAGCCAGAGGACACAGAATTCCTCTTGGAATTTCCAGAATTCCTCATGGAATTTCCAGAACTCCTCATGGAATTTCCAGAACTCCTCACGGAAAATGAGCAGAACCAGTGGCTGAGCCTGGTCCCAGCTCTGTCCGTGCTCCCAATTCCCACATTCCTGTGCTTTGCTGGGACATTGTGGAATCGAGTCTGCACATCCATGTGGATGCCTGGAAAATACGGATCATCCACCTGGAAATCAGCTCTAGACTCAGAGCGCAAAGATTTCCTTATAGAATTCCTGGATTTCCTCATGGAATTCCCAGATTTCCTCATGGAATTCCCAGATTTCCTCATGGAAAATGACCACCAACAGAGGCGGAGCCAGGTCCCTGCTCCCACGTTCCCACATTCCCACGTTCCCACATTCCCACGTTCCCACATTCCCACGTTCCCGTTCTCTCTGTGACACTATGGAATCCCAGGATCATTTCTGTTGGATGATCCCGTAGGATCATGGAGTCCAGCACTGCCAAGGCCACCACCCCGTGTCCCCAAATCCCACACCCACACTTTTAAATCCTGCTGGGATCAGGATTCCTCCACTTCCATGGACAGCCTGTGCCAGGCCTGACATTCCTTTTGGGAAAATCTTTTCCCTGTTATCCAATCTCCCCCTGTCCTGGCACAACTTGAGGATATTCCCTGTTATCCTGCCCCCATTCCTTGGGAGCAGAGCCTGACTGTTCCTGCCTGGAAAACCGGAAGTTGAAGCAGATCTAAATATCCTTGAAATCCCAGAAATATGGGAAACCCCGGGAATATTCCAGGGAAAGCTTTGCCTGGCCTGCATTAAGTGCTTTGCCGGGCTCTGGTGATGCAAAGCAGCTGGAGCTCGGTCATTCCCATGAAAAACCATCTGGGATGAGCCAAGCCTCACACGTGGGGCTGGGAATATCGGGAATGTGCTCCAGGGATTGCACCCTCCTCAGGTCACTGAGGGGTGTCCTCTGCATCCTTGGAATGCTGGAAGTGCCTGGCAGCTCCGGGCTGGGGATTTGCCATCCCATGCTCCGGAGAGTGCAATTCCATGGTTAAAACTCCGGGAGTTACAAAACAAAGGAGAAGCAGCCGGGCTGCAGGGGAAGCGCTTTTGTTCCGCTCGGGAAAAGGAGGATTTGTTGACAGCCCCGGGATCTCCTTCCAGCCAGGAACACTCAGAGAATCCCATTCTCCTTCCAGGAGATCCTTTCTCCAGCGCTTCCCTGTGTTTGAGGGCTGTCCTTCAGGGATGGAGAGATCAGCTCATCCCACCCCCCGTCGGTCCCAGCCTCTGGAAAACATCCCGGGGTTTATCCAGGATTGTGCCCTGCTCTCCTTCCTCGGAGCAGAGGGAATTGTTTGGGAGATGCTGCTGGCTTTTCCTTCGAATCCCAGAATTATTGAGGTGGGAAAAGCCCCTTGATCGAGCCCAGCTCTGCCAAGGCCACCCCTGACCTTGTCCCCAAGTGTCACATCCATGGCTTTTAAATCCCTGCGGGAATGGGGACTCCAGCACTGCCCTGAGCCGATGTGCCAGGGCTGGACAGCCAATTCCAGGAAGGAATTTTCCCAGTATTCCACTTGAACCTTTCCCTGAGGCCGTTCCCGTTCCTCCTGTCCCTGTTCCCTGTTCCCAGAGCCCAATTCCCCCCGGCTGTCCCCTCCTCTCAGGGAGCTGTGGAGACCCAGAAGGTCCTTCCCGAGCTCCTTTTCTCCAGGAACATCCTTCATCCTCCTTTTCTGGGAAGTTTCCTTCGGGCAGGAGGTAAAACTGGGCTGGAGGGGGGGTCTGGGATAATCCTGGCACTGCTGAGCTGTTGGAAACACGGATCTGTGGGAAGCACTGAGCCCGTTTGCCTAATTAAACCTGGATCAGCTCTGCTTTAATTACTTTGATGAGGTTGTGGAGCTGAGACCCCCCCGTGAGAACCAATCCCTCCCTTCCCAATATTCCAGCCCCACCATCTTCCCAGGAATCTCCTGACTTTTCACCCAGTTTCCTTCCCAGCAATCTGAGGTCATCCCAGCCGATCCCTGAGGGACTGAGGAAGGGTTTTCCCCTCTCCTTTCATGTGTTGGGAGTTGGGATCATGTGTCCCCTTGATCTCCTCCAGCCCAGACATCTCCCTGTCTCCTCTCTCCCGGATCATGGATCACGAGATCCCGGGGCTCCGGGGCCACCTCAGGACACAGCCGGCTGACCTTGGCCACGAGGAATTGATGGCAGCCAAAGAATCCCGGGATTCTCCACGTCTGCACCAACACTGAAAATTTCCCTGAAGCTCTGAATGGAAGGAGCGAGGTCTCGCCTTGGAATCCAGGTGGAAAACCCAAAGGACCTGGGATTTTCCAGCCTTGGATGCCTCCATGTTCTCAGGGAGGTGTAAGGGTCTGGAGGGGTTTCTCCAACAATTCTTCCCTACCTCTGGCCACGAAGGGATTTACGGGAAAGAAATCCAGGGATGGAATGTTCAGCCGTGGCCTGAGGGGGGCATGTTGGATCCAAAGGGAGCCGGGAGCTGCCTCTCCTAAATATTCCCCAAGTTCACAGGTTTTCCATGGGAAATAAGGAGAACCAGGAGAGAATTTGGGATAAAACAAAACCCAAACCCAGCATTCCCTGCTCAGCTGACCAGGAGTGTGGAACAATATCCAGGAGCGCTCTGGTGCAGGAGGAGAGGGAAAAATGGGGATTTTGGGAGGGATGTTCTCTCCAAAGGCTGCTGGAGGGAGGGAGGGATGTTGGATCCAAAAGGAAATGGGACCTGGCCCTCCTGGATATTCCCCAGGTCCACAGGTTTTCCATGGGAAATAAGGAGAACCAGGAGAGAATTTGGGATACAAAAAAAACCAACCCCAGCTTTTCCTGCTCAGCCTGAAGCAACACCCAGGAGCACTCTGGTGCAGGGGGGAAAGGGAAAATGGGAATTTTCCAGCGGCTGCGGAAGCCACGGCGCTGCCGGGCCCGGTTCCTGTCCTAATGATCCCTCAAATCCATTAGCTGGGATTCCTTTCCCCCCCTCCTTCCCATCCTGGCTCATTTGCAGGGAGCAGAAAGCTTCCCTGGCCAGGCTCCATCCAGCCCAGGGACACGGAGTTCTCCCCAGGGAATTCCAGCCCTATCCTTGTTTTTCCCTCAGATTCCCACTGTGTCTGTGCTGCTGTCAAAGCTCTTGGAGCAGGACTGGCATTCCCAGGTCCGCATCCACTTGGATGTTAAAGATAATAGTCCATGAATATTCCATGAGGAATATTCCCAATATCCAACCTGGCACAGCTGGAGGCTTTTCCTCTTCTTCCACCACTGATTTCTTGGAAGGAGGGACCAAACCCCACCTGATCACAGCTGATTTTAGGGAATTGTAGGAAGTGAGGAGGATTTGGCAGCTGGATCTCCGAGTGTCCCTGAATTCCACACCTGTGGATCCACCGAGGATCCTTCCCCACTGGAAATCATTCCTGCCCTGCCCTGAGCCACTGGATCCCCACAAATCCACAGGAAACGCGTCTGACCTGGGAGGAACTCCTGGCTGGGAAGTTGTTCTGGGGAGAATTCCCTCAGATCTCAGGGAGAACCGGGATGCTTCCAAAGCCAAGAGGGAGGGAGGAAGGAAGGGAAGGAAGGGAAGGAAGGGAAGGAAGGGAAGGAAGGGAAGGAAGGGAAGGAAGGTGAAGGAAGTTTCAGGAAGTGCAGGTAGCTGCAGGACGGCAATGAAGGCGGAATTAAGTCATGACGTCATGAATGAAGCTTACATGCAGGTAACTGAATTCCGTCCGTACCGAGGCCATCAGTCCGTAAGGAAGGCAGGCAGGAAGGACCGTGAAGTACCTGAAGGCAGGAAGGACAGGACTTCGCTTCTCAAAGCCACCCCAGGGCCTGAAATGATGAGCAGGGGTGGAGCCATCCAAAGGCTGAACATCCAGCCCAGGATGTTCCCATGGATCTCAGAAAAAAGCAGGAATGAGCAGCAGGACGCACAAAATCCCATGGGATGAGAACTCTGGAATGCCATAGGAAAAACCTCCATGATTTATAAGAGTTGGATCAAGTGAGATGAAATATTCTCATCCCTGTCCTCCTGCAGGTCACCTCCTGCTGCTCCCACGCCATCATCCACAACTGATCCCAAATTTCCCTCCAGACCCGGAGTAACCCCTGGGATTTGGAGCTAAAGGTTGGAGGTTTCAGATCCTGGTGGCCTGAAGGGAATATTGAGGATTAACTGTGGGCAGAGTGGAGGCTTTCAGCCTTTATCCATCATTTTTTTGGGAGATGTGGACCTTGTCTCACAAGCTGTGTCTATTAATGATGGATTTGGGAATTTTTATCCATCCTTCTCCAATCTCTGTGGCCAATGGAGCCGAGCTCAAGCCCAGGGAGGCAGCAGATTTTATTTGTGCTTCCAGACATTCCTGAGAATATTCCTGAAGTTCAGTCTCTGGGATTGGGCCAACCGCTCTCCAGAATTCCATGAAAATGCAAGGAGGGGACAGGGATGTGCCATGATTTTCCTGCTCCTCTGGGTGTTTTCCTCCCGCTCTTTGAATTCCATTTACAACCAGATAAATCCCTGGATTCCAGGTGTTTCTTTTCCCCCACCTAAATCATTTTGGACATTCGATCTCATGGAATCACCAAGGCTGGAAAAGACCCCGTTAAATCTGGAGTCCAATATTCGGGAGAGAAAGGAAGGATAAAATTCCCACCCGTGCTGCAGTCTCGGAGGAATTTCTACTGGGATAAAAACGGAATTGCCGCACTTTTGGAGCGGGAATCGGAAATCTTGGAGCAAAATCCCACCAAATCCGGAGCCGGCCCAGCTCAGTCAACAGAGAGAGACAGACCCTGCTTGTGAGGGTGCTGCTCCCTTTCCAGGGGCTGCCCCGCTCCCCGACCACAGGCGGGAAAATCCCGACTCCTGCTTTTCCAGAGGCGCGTGGGAGCGAGGTGTCGAGTGCTGCCTGACGCTCCAAGGCTTCCTGCTGGTCCCCAGCCAGCCCTGCCTTCCCTGGGAAGGTTTCCTGGACACCCCGGGTGCCTCTGGAGGACTCTGGGAAGGCCAAGGAATGAATGGAGCCTTCAGTGCCTCCATGGAAAGAACTGGATCCCTCCCCAAATTCCCACCACAGAGCCCAGGAGACACCTGGACATCCCAGGGAATCTCCTTCCCATGGGGTGAGCTGGGAGCAGGGCAAAAGGAATCTCTGCCTGGAAAATGTTCCAGCCAAGAGGAACCAGGAGCACCCGGAGGAGAAAGCAGCTTCCTAATTATCCTGGTTGCCCTAATTATCCTGATTGCCCTAATTATCCTGCTGGGAGATGCTCACACAGCTCCTTGGAATATCTGGGCTCACTTAGGCCGGGCTGGTCTCTGAAATCCCTAAAAAGCTCTGAGAGACAGCAAGGAGAGGTGGGATTTGGGAAGGGATTCCTGGCTGGGATGGAATTCCCAGAGAAGCTGTGGCTGCCCCTGGAGCCCTGGAATTGTCCAAGTGTCCCTGGAGCAGCCTGGGACAGTGGGAGGTGTCCCTGCCATGGCAGGGGTGGCACTGGATGGGATTTAGGATCTTTTCCAGCCCAAACCATTCCAGGATTCCTCGGCAATTCCATCCCTTAAAGTGCCTCAGTGGCCATATTCCCAAAGCAGGAAGGAAAGCTCTGAAATTCCAGAGTTCCATGGGAATATCTGTGAGACCAAAGGTGAACCAAAGCCTGGGGAGCTGCTGGGGCCGTTCTGGGAAGGTTCTCCTGATTTGTCACATCCAGACAGGGAATTCCTGGCTGGGAGGGTGGGAGGGAATTCCCAGAGCAGCTGTGGCTGCCCCTGGATCCCTGGAAGTGCCCAAAGCCAGGTTGGACACTGGGCCTTGGAGCAGCCTGGGATAGTGGGAGGTGTTCCTGCCCTTGGGAATGGGATGAGCTTCAAGGTCCTTCCAACCCAAACCATTCCAGGGTTTTCTGATTCCTTTTGGCTCTGGGGTTCTGACTGGAACTGTCCCCTTCATTCCCTTCAGGACCCATTTTTGGAATCTTTTGAAATTTAATTCACCCCCAAACTCAGCTCCTGCTCTTTCCAAAGATGTATTTCCCAAATCCGAGGGCATCTGGGGAAAATCCCACAAAAGCTCTTGGCACCCAAACCTTCCCACTGTCATCACCACAAATACAACAAAAACCCAAACTGCACCCAAAACACTGAACAAACCCAGCTCGTTCCCTGTTGAGGCTTTTCCGGGAGAATCCCAATTCCTGCACACGCAAATCCCCACAGGAATTAAAATGTGGATTTTTGGGATCCTTCTAATTTGCCCTGGCGCTTCCCTCTACCCCAGAGTGACCAAAGGGATAAGGTGAAATAAAAAAAATAAAAAACAAACAAAAAAAAAAAACCAGCAGCAAGAGAGCTTTTAATTCCAGGAATTCCCCCCAAATCTTTGGATATCCCCTTTGCTTCCAGAGGGGGAATTGCTGAAGGATGCATAGGAAGGAGATAACGGGATTTCCTCACTCCTTTACCCTTTAAGGACATGGGAATGCCAGGATTGTGGGCTCTCCTTCCTTTCTCTGCCGTGTTTTAGGAGGGGATTTCCTCCAGCCTCGACTTCCAGAGTTATTTATGGAGAGATATAAAATTCCCAACTGAAATTTACCTGCCCTGGCAACAGGGAGAAGCTGGAGATGAATTCCAGAGTGCCAGAATAAGGGGACACAGAGGAAAAGAAATCAAGGAAAAGGCTCAACAGGTGGCTTAAAAACCAGAGAGGCCTCCCAGAATCCTGCAGCAGAGCTGGGAAATCCATGGAAAATTTCCCTTTCCTTTCCCCTTTTCCTTTTCCCTTTCCTTTTCCCTTTCCTTTCCCCTTTTCCTTTCCCCCTTTCCTTTCCCCCTTTCCTTTCCCCCTTCCTTTCCCCTTTTCTTTTCCTTTTCCTTTTCCTTCCCCCTTTCCTTTAACTCCTTTCCTTTCCCCTTTTCCTTTCCCCTTTTCCTTTCCCCCTTTTCCTTTCCCCTTTTCCTTTCCCTCCTTTCCTTTCCCCTTTTCCCTTTCCCTTTTTCCTTTCCCCTTTCCCTTTCCCTTTCCTTTCCCTTTTTTCCCTTTCCCCCTTTTCCTTTTCCCTTTCCTTTCCCCTTTGTCCTTTCCCTTGTCCTTTCCCCTTTTCCTTTTCCCTTTTCCTTTCCCCCTTTCCTTTTCCCTTTCCTTTTCCCTTTTCCTTTCCCCTTTTCCCTTTCCCCTTCCCCCTTTCCCCTTTCCCGTTTCCTTTCCCTTTCCCTTTCCCCTTTCCCTCCTCTCCCACTTTGTCTTGTTTTCCCCTCTTTAACCCTTTCCCAGCTGGATTCCTGCCGGAATGCCGCAGCTCCCACTCCAGGAGCAGAGTTTGGTGTTCTGGCTCCAGCAGTGCCTCAAACCACAGGTATCCAACCCCATCCCGATCCCTGGAATGCTGCTTAATGTCCCGATTCACAACCCCCCGGCAGAGCCGGGACACCCCCCCCTCCCCTCTCCCTCTGCTCCCTGCAGACCCCTCTGTCTCCCTTTTCTTGGGAAGGGCCGTTCTGTTCCCAAAAAAAACCAGGCGGGAGCTGCCAGGAATGGGATTGGGATGTTCGGGACAACAAGGGCGGCTCTGTGCGGGGCATCAGAGCCCTCAGGGAATGCTCCACGTGCTCCTGCTCCAGAGGCACATCCAGGATATCCCTCACATCCCAGCTCCAGGGGCACATCCAGGGCATCCCTCACATCCCAGCTCCAGGACATCCCTCACATCCCAGCTCCAGGGGCACATCCAGGGCATCCCTCACATCCCAGCTCCAGGACATCCCTCACATCCCAGCTCCAGAGGCACATCCAGGACATCCCTCACATCCCAGCTCCAGAGGCACATCCAGGACATCCCTCATATCCCAACTCCAGAGGCACATCCAGGACATCCCTCACATCCCAGCTCCAGAGGCACATCCAGGACATCCCTCACATCCCAGCTCCAGAGGCACATCCAGGACATCCCTCATATCCCAACTCCAGAGGCACATCCAGGACATCCCTCATATCTCAGCTCCAGAGGGTACTTCCAGGGTTTCCTCACATCCCAGCTCCAGGACATCCCTCACATCCCAGCTCCAGAACATTTCACACATCCCAGCTCCAGACAATCAGCTCAAGGATCTCCTTCTTCTCCTGAATCCAGCCAGGCAGCTCTGGGATCCCCTCATATCCCAAATCCAGCCAACCAGCTCTGGGATCCCCTCATATCCCAAATCCAGCTGATCAGCTTTGGGATCCCCTCATATCCCAAATCCAGCTGATCAGCTCTGGGATCCCCTCATATCCCAAATCCAGCTGATCAGCTCTGGGATCCCCTCATATCCCAAATCCAGCTGATCAGCTCCCACATTCCCTCATCTCCTCACTCCAGCATTCCCTCATCTCCTTCTCCTTCCAGGCAGCTCCAGAATTCCCTCCTCTCCTCCCTTTCCTGGGAAAGAAGGGGAGATGCTGCTCCTGGAGCTGAGGGAAGCCCCAGGATAAGGCAGGAGAGGAGAAAAGCTGGATTGGTTTTTCCACAGGAGATTATGGGATGGAGAGGGAAAATCCCTGGGGAGAGAATACCTGGCTGTGACCCATTGGAAGAAGCCAAATCCAGGAAAGGAAAAGGAAAAGGGGAAGGGAAGGGAAAGGGAAAATCCAGGCTCAAAGGGAGTTCCCAGATCCAGCAGTCCTGGCCTTTCCAGGCAGAGCTGAGGAATATCCCACTCCAGGTCTGCTCCCAGCCCCATTCCCAGGTTTCCTGCAGGGAATGGATCCAGAGATCTCCTGGAATGCTGCAATCCTCACAGCCAGGTGGACAAATCCAGGCAAGAAAGTGGTTAAATCATGGAATTGTGGAACAATCTGGGTCGGGAAGGGACATTTAAAGGCCCCCCCTTATCCATCCCCTCTGGAACGAGCAGGAAAATCCCCTAAAAGTGGCAGAGACTCCTGAAATCCCACAAATGGCAGTTCATGGATCATTTGTCCTCTCCTAGGAGGGAATTCCCAATATCTGCTGAAATGACAGGGGGGATGGGAGAGTGGGGGATTCACCTCCGTGGGAGCAGGAATAGGAAAACCGGGAAGCAGAAGGACACGGGAATGTCCCTGCTGTGGCCTCTCCTCAGCCATCCCGGGGGTGACAGACGGGTCACCCTGGGGCTTTGTTGTCCTTATCGGACCCTTATCAGAGCCCTTATCACCCTGATAAGGGGTGCTGAGTCAGGGGAGCTGGCGCAGCCTGCATTATCTCACATGGAGATTCTCCCGGCCATCCCATTCCCTGGCACAGCCCCAGCTCCTGCCCCGGATCCCAAACACGGGAACTCTGCTGCTTTTCCAGCACCTGAGCTCTGGCCCCTCCCCTTTTCCAGCACCTGAGCTCTGGCCCCTCCCCTTTTCCCCTTTTCCAGCAGCCTGAGGCGCCTCGGGCTGGTGGCACAGAAAATTGGGAATACACAACACTGATTTCCTGCATCCAAACCTCCAAAATCCATGGAAAGGCAATTAAAATTCAATTTATTGATCACAGGGACTTTGCTGATGACACTGAGGCAAAATTAGGAAAAAATGTGGGGAGCAGAGAAGAAAAAAAAGTAATTTCCTGACCAATCTGTTTTAAATACTGAAACTCAATTTGCCCAAATTTCCAAGGTGATTTGGCAGCTCCAAATCCACAACAGGATCCTGTCCTGTAATTTGGAAAATCCACGATTCCAGCGTGTCCATCCTCATTCCCAGGGTCAGGAGGGACATTCCTGCCTTGCTGAGCCCCCACATGGCTCTGCTGGGAATTATTTCAGGGAAGTTTCATTGCCCAGGACAGGGAGGCACCACAGGAGGTGCCGGAGATCACCAGGGCTTGGAGATGTGGCTGGAAAACTGGGAGAATCCTCTCCCTTCCCATCCAACTGGGGTCTCTCCATTGGGAGAATCTTTTCCCTTCCCCTCTCCTCTCTCCTTTGGGAGAATCCTCTCCTTTTCCATCCAGTTTGGATCTCTCCATCAGGAGAATCCTCTCCTTTCCCATCCAACTGGGGTCTCTCCACTGGGAGAATCCTCTCAATTCCCATCCAAACCAGATCTCTCCATCTGGAGAATCCTCTCCCTTCCCATCACCCTCTCTCTATTTGGAGAGCTCCAACTTGGACCTCTCCATTTGGAGAATCCTTTCCCCACCACCTTCTCTCCATTGAGAGAATCCTCTCTTTTCCCATCCAACTGGGATCTCTCCATTGGGACAATCCTCTCCCTTCCCATCACCCTTTCTCCTTTGGGAGAATCCTCTCAATTCCCATCCAGCTTGGATCTCTCCATCTGGAAAATCCTTTCCCTCCCCATCCAGCTTGGATCTCTCCATCGGATTCTCCATCGGGAGAATCCTCTCCCTTCCCATCCAACTGGAGTCTCTCCATTGGGAGAATCCTCTCCCTTCCCATCACCCTCTCTCTATTTGGGAGAATCCTCTCCCTTCCCATCCAACTGGAGTCTCTCCATTGGGAGAATCCTCTCCCTTCCCATCACCCTCTCTCTATTTGGAGAGCTCCAACTTGGACCTCTCCATCTGGAGAATCCTCTCCCCACCACCCTCTCTCCTTTGGGAGAATCCTCTCCTTTTCCATCCAGCTTGGATCTCTCCATCTGGAGCATTCTCTCCTTTCCCATCCAACTGGAGTCTCTCCACTGGGGTAATCCTCTCAATTCCCATCCAACTCAGATCTCTCCATCTGGAGAATCCTCTCCCTTCCCATCACCCTCTCTCTATTTGGGAGAATCCTCTCAATTCCCATCCAACTCAGATCTCTCCATCTGGAGAATCCTCTCCCTTCCCATCACCCTCTCTCTATTTGGAGAGCTCCAACTTGGACCTCTCCATCTGGAGAATCCTTTCCCCACCACCCTCTCTCCATTGGGAGAATCCTTTCTTTTCCCATCCAACTGGGATCTCTCCATTGGGAGAATCCTCTCCCTTCCCATCACCCTCTTCCCATCGTGAGAATCCTCTCCTTTTCCATCCAGCTTGGATCTCTCCATCAGGAGAATCTTTTCCCTTCCCATCTAACTGGGGTTTCTCCATCTGGAGCATCCTCTCCCTTCCCATCCAACTGGAGTCTCTCCATTGGGAGAATCCTCTCAATTCCCATCCAACCCAGATCTCTCCATCTGGAGAATCCTCTCCCTTCTCATCACCCTGTCTCTCTTTGGAGAACTCCAACTGGGATCTCTCCATCGGGAGAATCCTCTCCCTTCCCATCCAACTGGGATCTCTCCATCTGCAGAATTCCTTTCCTTCCCATCCGACCCAGATCTCTCCTCCCCATCCCGAGCCCTGCAGGGACACCCTTGCACTCTCTTGGAGACACAAACACATCCCGGTTTGTACCAAATCCCACAGGTTTGTACAGCCACGGGAAAAACATCCCGAGGAAAACCCAGTCCTGGCCCTGTCCCAATCCAGGGGCTCTCCTGGACAAGCAGTCCTGGGAAATCAGGGCACAGGAAAACCAGCCATGTCTGTGTCACCCTGCAATGGTTTGGGCTGGAGGGGACCCTAACGTTGGAATGATTTTATGGGATCATCCCATCCCACCCCTGCCATGGCAGGGACACCTCCCACTGTCCCAGGCTGCTCCCAGCCCTGTCCAACCTGGCCTTGGACACTGCCAGGCATCCAGGGGCAGCCACAGCTGCTCTGGGAATTCCATCCCAGCCCCTCTCCACCCTCCCAGTCAGGAATCCCTTCCCAACATCCCATCCATCCCCCACCTTTCCCAGTTTAAGGCCATTATAGATCCATGGATCATCACCCTGGAAGTCCCACCTCTACCAGCTCCCTCCCACTTTTATTTTAGGGATCGTTTTCCTGTGTTTTTATTGAGCGGAGTCGAGTTGCAACCCACAAAATAAAAGCTGCTTGTAATGGATATTGATCCGAGTCTCGGAATAAACCTGGGACAAAGAGCTCGTGTCCTTGCTCAAAGTCCCAAAGCCACCCGGATTCCTCCCTGTCCAACAGGAAACATGGATTGGGATCAGAGAAGGAAGTCAAGGTGACGATGAGGAGAGCCAGGGCTTCAGGCAATTAAAGAACATGGAAATCAGTCCAGAGTTTTTGGGGAATTTCGGAATTTGATTTGTGAAATCAAATTCCGAAAAATAAGAGACACCTGAATACTGGGATGAACTTCAAGGTCCCTTCCAAGCCACTCCCCCCTGGAATTCTGGGATTCTGGGAAAGCAAATTAGTCCTCAGCTCTTTTGAGGTGCCTTAATTCAGAAGACCAAGTAATTAATTAATTAATTAATGATGCCATTGTTTCCTGCAGCGGAGCGTTCTCTGCTGTATCCCTAAACTGTGTTCCAGATCATTCCCAAGTTTTGGGGTTATGGAAAACGAAGTAACGGGGCTGGGTAGGGGTGAGGCTGAGGATGAGCCAGGGCCAGCTTTTCCTTGGGGAATTCCGTGTCCCACATGGATCAGGCAGGATTCAGCTCCGTGGCCCTTCCAGAGCAAAAACGTGGATTCTTTGTCCCCAGAACTGTGACAAAAGGCCCAAAGCCAGGGACAGGAATGCTGGAGAAGGGTCTGATCCCGATGGGAGATGGAGCATGGGAATGGTGAAGGGAATGGGACAAATCCAGGCTCAAAGGGAGTTCCCAGATCCAGCAGTCCTGGCCTTTCCAGGCAGAGCTGAGGAATATCCCACTCCAGGTCTGCTCCCAGCCCCATTCCCAGGTTTCCTGCAGGGGATGGGCCCAGGGATCTCCTGGAATGCTGCAATCCTCACAGCCAGGTGGACAAATCCAGGCAATAAAGTGATTAAATCATGGAATTGTGGAACAATCTGGGTTGGGAAGGGACATTTAAAGGCCCCCCCTTATCCATCCCCTCTGGAATGAGCAGGAAAATCCCCTAAAAGTGGCAGAGACTCCTGAAATCCCACAAATGGCAGTTCATGAATTATTTGTCCTCTTCCAGGGGGGAATTCCCCATGAACTGCTCATCCCCAAATCCATGAAAAGCAAGAGCTGAATTTTGGGTATTTTGGTAAAACACAGAAAAAAATCAAGTTTAAAAAAACCCAAACAACCCAAACTTCCAAAAACCCCAAATCCCGTTTCAGTCCCCAGCCGAAACTCAGGGAAGGGAAGAGAAGGTTTCCTAAGGACTCCGACATCCAATCCTGCCCTTCCAGACCCAGCTGGGGCTGGAGAACCCCTGGGAATTCTCAGAGAGAGGGGGAGGGAGCCAAGATAACATCGGGAGCCCGGATCAGCGCCGGGGCAGCCGAGTGGAAAACCAGATAAGGAGCCCGAGCTGCTGAGTCGGCAGTTCCTGACCCCTTCCCTGCCCCAGACACGGATCCTGGGATCGCTTCCCAGAGGCCAAGATTCCTTTGGATGAGTTTTTCTGGGAGAAGTTTGAACCCTTGGGATTGTTATGGTGGAAAGGCTCCAAACCTTGGGATTTGGGGGATGGTTTGCACTTGGGATGGGATGGGATCCATGGGATCCATGGGATGGGATGGAATCCATGGGATGGGATGGGATGGGATGGGATGGGATGGGATGGGATGGGATGGGATGGGATGGGATGGGATGGGATGGGATGGGATGGGATGGGATGGGATGGGATGGGATGAGATGGAATCCATGGGATCCATGGGATGGGGTGGGGTCCATGAGATCCATGGGATGGGATGGGATCCATGGGATCAATGGGATGGGATGGGATCCATGGGATGGGATGGGATCCATGGGATCCATGGGGTGGGGTGTCAGTGCCAGGACAGTTTTCCCCCTCACCCCACAGCCATAAAAGGAGCCAATTAAACCCCTACAATAAACAATGCACAAACCAATACAAAAACCAATAAAATCCCATAAAAACCAGGATTTCGGAGTGACCAAAGGGACCTTTGATTCCCAAATCCCTCTGCAAACAGGGCCTGATTCCAGCTGGCTTGGATGGAGGGAATTCTCCAAAGGATGGGAATCCTCCAGCAGGACAATCCCTTATCCTGGGAAGAGCTCTGGGATGTCCCTCCCAGGGAGGGACAGGGGGTGGCCCCGGTGGCTCCAGCTGTCCCTGCCCAGGGGATCCCTGCAGGCACAGCCACGCTCCAGCCAGGATAATCCCGCTGATCCCAAAAAACCCCTCCGGGCTATTTCTGGGACAACACAAACCAAACAACAACTGCCGGGACCCAGGGCCACCCTGGGCTTTCGTCTCCGTGGGCTCAGCTCTGCTCCTGCTCCTCCCAGGGACAGCAGCTCCCACGAATCCAGTGTGGATTTGCTGGAATTTTCTCGGCTGCTGAGGGCCCAGCTGCCAGGCCGGGCTTTGTCCCCAACCCAGGGGTTTGTTGGCTTTGCCTTTGCTGCTGGAGAGGGTCAGATCCAGGGATATCAGAGGTCAGATCCAGGGATATCAGAGGGTCAGATCCAGGGATATCAGGGGTCGACAGGGTATCAGGGTCAGATCCAGGATATCAGAGGTCAGATCCAGGGATATCAGGGGTCAGATCCAGGGATATCAGAGGGTCAGATCCAGGGATATCAGAGGGTCAGATCCAGGGATATCAGAGGGTCAGATCCAGGGATATCAGAGGTTCAGATCCAGGGATATCAGAGGGTCAGATCCAGGGATATCAGAGGGTCAGATGCAGGGATATCAGGGGTTCAGATCCAGGGATATCAGAGGGTCAGATCAGGGTACAGAGGGTCAGATCCAGGGTATCAGAGGGTCGATCCAAGGGGGATATATCAGAGGGTAGCAGGATAGGGTTTCAGACAGGGATATCAGAGGTTAGATCAGGGATATCAGAGTTGTCAGCAGGGGGGTATCAGAGGGTCAGACCAGGATGGGGCAACAGGAGGGGTCATCCAGGGATACAGAGGCAGTCCAGGGAATCAGAGGTCGATCCAGGGATTCAGGGGTCGGTTCTCAGATCCGGGATATCAGGGGCGTCCAGGGAGGGTCATCCAGGGATACGGGTTCGATCCAGGGATTCAGAGGGTTCAGATCCAGGGATATCAGAGGGTCAGATCCAGGGATATCAGAGGGTCAGATCCAGGGATATCAGGGGTTTCAGATCCGGATATCAGAGGGTCGATCCAGGGATATCAAGGTTCTGATCCAGGGCTATCCCGTGGTTCTGATCCAGGGATATCAGAGGTCAGATCCATGGTTATCAAGGGTCCAGATCCGGGATATCAGAAGGTCAATCCGGGATACAAGGGTCAGAATCCGGATATTCATGGGTCAGATCAGGGATATCAGGGGTTCAGATCCAGGGATAATCATGGGTTTCTGATCGCAGGGATATCAAGGGTCAGATCCGGGAATATCAGAGGTTCTGATCCAGGGATTCAGGAGGGTCGAATCCAGGGATATCAGAGGGTCAGATCCAGGGATATCAGAGTGTCAGGATCCAGGGATATCAGAGGTCATCCAGGGATATCAGAGGGTCAGATCCAGGGATATCAGGGGTTCAGATCCAGGGATATCAGGGGTTCAGATCCAGGGATATCAGAGGGTCAGATCCAGGGATATCAGAGGGTCAGATCCAGGGATATCAGAGGGTCAGATCCAGGGATATCAGAGGGTCAGATCCAGGATATCAGAGGTCAGATCCAGGGATATCAGAGGGTCAGATCCAGGATATCAGAGGGTTCAGATCCAGGGATATCAGGGGTTCAGATCCAGGGATATCAGGGGTTTTGATCCAGGGATATCAGAGGTTCTGATCCAGGGATATCAGGGGTTCAGATCCAGGGATATCAGAGGGTCAGATCCAGGGATATCAGAGGGTCAGATCCAGGGATATCAGAGGGTCAGAACCAGGGATATCAGAGGGTCAGATCCAGGGATATCAGAGGGTCAGATCCAGGGATATCAGGGGTTCTGATCCAGGGATATCAGGGGGTCTGATCCAGGGATATCAGAGGTTCTGATCCAGGGATATCAGGGGTTCTGATCCAGGGATATCAGGGGTTCAGATCCAGGGATATCAGGGGTTCAGATCCAGGGATATCAGGGGTTCAGATCCAGGGATATCAGAGGGTCAGATCCAGGGATATCAGGGGTCCTGATCCAGGGATTTTGGCTGATCCTGAGTAACAGTGGGAGAATCCCTTGGAAATCCAGGAGCAGGGATGGGCTCCTTCCTGGGAATGTGCTTGGGAAAGGGCATTTCCCATTGTTTGGGGCTTATCTTGGTTGGGATTTATGGGATTTTTATACAGAACTCTTTGCTATTTTAATTATTAATTTTTATTATCTTTATCATTTATTATTTATTTGTAAAATTTTTCTTGATTATAGTTTTTATTTTATTTTTAATTTTAATTTTTTTGCTTCTATTCTTCTTTTTTATTGTTATTTTTGGGTTTTTTAATTATTTTAATAGTTTTTAATTATTTTTACTAATTTTAAATTCCAATTTTAATTTTAATTATTATTTTATTTTTATTTTTATTGTTATTTTTTATTTTTATTTTAAACATTTTAATTATGGGTTGTATTCTGAGGACGAGCATTTTCATTCTTTCCTTCCACCCAACTTCACACCATTCCCTTTTCCCTGTTTCTGGAGATCTTTGGGATTGATCCATGCAACAAGGAACGAGCCCATCCAGCACCTCCTGAATCCAAACCTTCCTCAACAGCACAGAATTCCAGAGGGCTTTGCCTTGGAAAGGACCCCAAGGATGGTCCCATTCCAACCCTGACACCTTCCCCTATCCCAGGCTGCTCCCAGCCCCACCCAGCCTTTCCCAGGACACTTCCAGGGATCAGGGGTGGATGTGGAATGGGGAATTCTCTCCAGGTGTGCCAGTGCCAGGAGAGATTCCCAATCCCCCAAAGATCAGGACTGGAATTTTTGGGATCGTCCCAAAAGCAGAGGGAAATTCAGCATCACCCAAACACCCTGAGCAGGCTGGGATTGCAGCCAGGAAAAGTGGGAATGGTCCCTTCTCCCACCCTTTTCCCACCTGGATCTGCTTCCCTGAGCTCAGCCCACCACAGCCTGGCAGCTGCTTCCCAAAATCGGGATAATCTGGTCCCAAGTCCTGCAGGAAGCTGCTGATTTATAATTATTGATAATTAATTCATGGATTGATTGATCGGAATATCTGCTCCAGTGATCCAGGGATGGATGTGGAATGGGGAATTCTCTCCAGGTGTGCCAGGAGAGATTCCCAATCCCCCAAAGATCAGGACTGGAATTTTTGGGATTGTCCCAAAAGCAGAGGGAAGTTCAGCATCACCCAAACACCCTGAGCAGGCCAGGACTGGGATTGCAGCCAAGAAAAAGTGGGAATGGTCCCTTTTCCCACCTGGATCTGCTTCCCTGAGCTCAGCCCACCACAGCCTGGCAGCTGCTTCCCAAAATCGGGATAATCTGGTCCCAAGTCCTGCAGGAAGCTGCTGATTTATAATTATTGATAATTAATTCATGGATTGATTGATCGGAATATCTGCTCCAGGGACAGCAGGGCTGGGATCTCCCAGGCTGAGCAAAAGGAGGAAACAAAGGGAAAACCAAAAGGGTTGGAAGAGCAAAACCTTGGAGAGTTCGGCTCCGTGAATCCCAGGATTAGGCTGGAAAGTTTTCAGATCCCAAAGTCCAGCCTTTTAGGGCATGGGGAGGTTTTCCCTCTGCCAGCCCCTTCCCAGTAAAACCATTCCCACGTTTTCCCGTTCCCTGAGCTCGGCTGGTGTCGGACCCGACTTCCAAAGCTCCTTTGGACACAAATTCTCCTCAAGCCCATCCTGGCTGAGCTCTCTGCCTTAGGCCGGTCTTAATTCCTGAAACAGGGACTAAAGAGCAGACTGATCCCAGGTTCCCACCTCACCCTGCCGGATTTCAGCCACTCCATCCAGGTGGAATTCCACCCTTTGCCCAGGCAGGTGTTACTGGGCTGTTCCAGGGAAATGTTGGGAAGGTTTCTCTGGATTGTGGGGAGAGCTGGAACCAAGCCTGGCCTTGCCCAAGTCTGGCCCTAAAACCCCAGGATTGGGAAGCTGATCCCACAGGGATCTGAGCCTCAGGGAAGAGGGCCCTGATTTCCAGACTTTTCTCTCCTTCCCAGAGATTTTTCCTCTGCTGGATTTCCCTCCCTGCTTGGAATGCAGGGCCAGCCAAGGCTGCTGCAGAGGGATCCAGGGACCAGATCCCAGTCCTGGGGTATCCCAGGGACCAGATCCCAGTCCTGGGATATCCCAGGGACCAGATCCCAGTCCTGGGATATCCCAGGGACCAGATCCCAGTCCTGGGATATCCCAGGGACCAGATCCCAGTCCTGGGGTATCCCAGGGACCAGATCCCAATCCTGGGGTATCCCAGGGATCCAGCTCCCAATCCTGGGATATCCCAGAGATCTGGATCCAGCTCCCAATCCTGGGATATCCCAGGGACCAGATCCCAGTCCTGGGGTATCCCGGACCAGATCCAATCCTGGGGTATCCCAGGGACCAGATCCCAGTCCTGGGATATCCCAGGGACCAGATCCCAGTCCCTGGGTATCCCAGGACCAGATCCCAGTCCTGGGGTATCCCAGGGACCAGATCCCAGTCCTGGGATATCCCAGGGACCAGATCCCAGTCCTGGGTATCCCAGGGACCAGATCCCAGTCCTGGGATATCCCAGGGACTAGATCCCAATCCTGGGATATCTCAGGGATCCAACTCCAGCCCAATCCTGGTTCCCACAGATCAGCTCACATCCGGATATCCCAGAGTCTGGATCCACCCCATCCTGGATTCCCGGGATCATCCCATTCGGGATATCCCAGGGATCCAGCTCCCAGTCCTGGGTTATCACAGGGATTCAGATCCCAATTCTGGGATATCCCAGGGATCCAGCTCCCATCCTGGGATCCCGGATCCATCCAATCCATCCCAGGGACCAGATCCCACCTGGGTATCAGGGACCAGATCCCAGTCCTGGGTATCCCAGGACCAAATCCCAGTCCCATGGGGAAATCCCGGGACAATATCCCGTCCTAGGGTATCCCCAGGAACCAAAGATCCCAGTCACCCCCCTGGGATATCGCCGGGCTAGATCCCATTCCTCCTGGGATTCTCAGGGATCCACATCCGGTTCCCACATTCCTGGATTCCCACAGATCCAGCTCCCAATTCTGGGATATCCCAGGGATCCAGCTCCCAGTCCTGGGTTATCACAGGGATTCAGATCCCAATTCTGGGATATCCCAGGGATCCAGCTCCCAGTCCTGGGTTATCACAGGGATTCAGATCCCAATTCTGGGATATCCCAGGGATCCAGCTCCCAGTCCTGGGATGTCCCAGAAAGGATTTCCCAGCCCAGCTCCAGCGCGATTCCCTCAAGAAGTGCCTTGGGCACGATCCTCGGCGGCTCCAAGGGGAATTCCGGGAATGCCAGCGCCGGCTTAGGGACCCTCCGTGCTCTGCCCCACCCCAGCATCCCGGAGCTCAGAGACCCCGGCAATCCCGGCCCGCATTCCCAGGGCTCAGCCGGGAATTGCGCCCCGGAGCCGCCTCTGGCTGCGGGAATCTCCCGAGCCAAGCCCGCGGCTGAGCCTGGCTCTGCTGAGCCCGGGGGAAAGCTCGGGAATGCTTTAGGCTCAGCCCAGAGCCGGAATTAAATCCCTGCATCCCCATCCATCCATCCATCCATGGATTTTTCCTTGTTGCTCCCAGGAAAGGGAAAATTCAGGGCAGCAATTCCCTCAGAGCCAAATGTCAAATTTATTTCTGGCCCTCCCATAAATAACAACAACAACATTTATCGTAAATATTAATAACACTGCATAATAAATAATAATAACAACGAATTTTAGCATAAATCCATAAAATCTCTCCCTGCCCTGCTGACCACTCTGGCTCCCACCCCCTCTTTCCAAAGTCCCTTTAAAAATCCAATCAGCTGGAAAAAGAAGGAACAGCTCCGGTACAAGCGGGGCTGGAGGCGATCCTCGGGCAGGGGTGACAAGGGGGGACATTGTCCTGCCGGAGGGGGGACACTCGGGATGGCTGCAGCTCCCGGATGGTCAGGATGGATTTAGGAACCCCCTGGGAATTCCTTCTGCTCTCACGAATGGTTGGAAAAACAAGGGAAGTGTCTAAACCGGGAATTTAAGCCTGGCCTAACTAAACCCAGCGGGATTTGGAGCAGCAGGACCTGAAAGCAGCAAAATTCCGAGTGGGAAGGATCCATGGGATCAGCAAATCCAGGTCCAGGAGGGGTTTTAGGGACACTCCTGTGCCTTCCCAGCAAACCCCGAGGATTTCTCAGCCCTCTGGGATTTGGGAAGAGCTCATTCCCAATTTTTGCCAGGTCCAGCTCGCCCTGAGCTGGTGCTGGGGACATGGGGACACCTCCCAGCCTTCCCTTGGGATGGAAAGGATCTCTTGGGATGGGGGATCCCAAAGAAATCCCACTGTCAATTCCAGGCAGCTGACACTGGGAGAGGGGAGTGAGCCGGGAACGGGAATGGGAATGGTGGGAATGGGAATAGTGGGAATGGGAACAGGAATGGGAATAATGGGAATGGGAACAGGAATGGGAATGGTGGGAATGGGAACAGGAATGGGAAAAATGGAAATGGGAATGGGAATGGTGGGAATGGGAATAATGGGAATGGGAACAGGAATGGGAATAATGGAAATGGGAACGGGAATGGGAATAGTGGGAATGGGAATAGGAATGGGAATAATGGAAATGGGAACGGGAATGAGAATAATGGGAATAGGAATAATGGGAATGGGAGCAGGAATAGGAACAGGAATGAGAACAGTGGGAATGGGAATAATGGGAGTAGGAATGGGAGCAAGAATGGGAACAGGAATGGGAGCAAGAATGGGAACAGGAATGGGATCAGGAACGGGAATGGGAATAACGAGAATAATGGGAATAATGGGAATGGGAGATGCAGCCTTGCCCATGTTTTTTGTTTTTTGCATCCTGACATTTCCCCAGCTCCAGCCTGGCTGGTTCCCAGTCCTGATTTTCCCAGTCCCAAAGCAGCAGGAATTGCAGGAATGCTGGAGCAGGGGGCAGCAGGTGCTGCAGGACCTGGACACGGCCCCAGAGCCAGGAGATGCTGATCCAGCCCTGGAGTTTGGGAAAAGCCTCCTCCACCCCTGGAATCCCGACAAATCTCCAAGAGGTTCTCCTGATTTCCCCAGTTTCCTTTGGGATTTGGGAGGTTTCTCCACACGCTGAGCAGGGATGGGCTCAGACAGGGATGGTTTTCCAAGGGGCTGCTCCTTCTCCTCTAGTGAGGAGAAATTTCCCTCTGGAAAAGCTGGAAAACCTCCCCCAGCTCTGCACAAGATTCCAAGCTACCAAATCCAGGGATAAGGCCCAGGCTGGTGGATCCTGGAGGGTCAGGAAGGACCTGACTGGAGCCAGAGTGATCCCGATCCCAATCCCAATCCCAAATCCCATTTCCATCCCTCCTGGAGAGCAGATCCCACTTCCCATGGGTGTCCTGGCTCCCTCCTGGAAAACGCTGGGAAATGGGAGCAAGAGGGAGAATGCCAGGGATGGGGAAAGCCAGGAGAGCTCCTGTCACAGGGAATTCCAGCACTGGCTCCACATCCAGGGGCTGATTCCCGAGGAAATGTCCCTTCCCTTCTTCCTGGAATTTTGGAGCTGCAGGTCTCACACCATTTCCCAGTTTGGATGGATTCATCCCGGTTTTCCAGCCTTGGGAATCCTGGTGTGTGCAGGAAGGGGATTGGAAAGTGCCAAGGAGCAAAGGGTTCCTACCAGTTCCCTGTTTTTCCCGAATTTAATTCCAGAGGAGAGGATCTTTTTCATTGGGATGAAGGAGATTTGCAGGGAAAGGAGAATTGGGAATGAAATTGGCTTGGAGGGGGTGGAGAGGAAGGGAAAGGGAGGAGGAGGAGGAAGAAGAAGAGGAAGGGAAAGGAAGAAGGAAAAGAGGAAGGGAAGCAAAAGGTGGAGGGGAAAAGGGAAGGGAAAGAGGAAGGGAAAGGGAAGAGAAAAAGTGAGGGGAAAGGAAAAGGAAGAAATGAAAAGGAAAAAACGAAAGGAAAAGGAATAGGAAAAGAAAAAAAGAAGAAAAAGAGAAAAATTGGAAGATAAATTAAAAAAAAAAATAAAAGCGGAATAAAAAATTAAAAAGAGGAGAAAAAAAAAAGAAATAAAAATACGAAAAAGGAAGCGAACTCGTCCTTTCTGCACAGGCAGATCCCGGAATTCTGCCCCGGACGCTGTCCCAGATCCCTGTCAAAGCTCGCACGTCCTGCCCAGCGCTTCCCAAGCCATCCCAACTCCCGGGAAGCACAGACATTTTCACTGCAGCGCCTGCAGCCCCGCCAGCGGATCCCAACAACCCCAAACAGCTTTTGAATCCTTCATCCCCTCCTTTATCCCTCCTGGCGGCAGGATCCGCGCGGATCCTCCGGGAAAAACCATGGGGGGAAAAAAAAAATAAATATATAAAAAATCTAAAAAGCGGGACTCACCAGCGCGTAGACGGAGCTGAGCACGGAGCAGCAGAGGATCAAACCCAGGCTGGGATACACCAGATATGATCCCATATCCAAGGGGCTGCTCCCAGCATCCAGCCCCGCGCAGGGAAGCGGGAGGAGGCGAGCTCGGAATTCCAGCGGCGCGGGTTTCCCCTCGTCCTCCCTGGCGTGCCCCCGGGATCCGCAAAGGGATTTCTGCTCCTTCGGCTCCCCAGCTTTCAGCCCGAGAGGCACATGACGAGAGATCCCGGGGCTTTTCCTCGCTTTCTCATGGCTGGAGTGGCGGGCAGCTCCCAAAATTCCGCCGCGGAGCCCATGGGCAGAGGCAGCGGAGGCGCTCAGCGCCGCGGCTCCCGGTGCCGCTGGATCATCTGGGAGAGGGCTGGGAAATCACATCCATATGGGCCCGGCTGCGCCTCGGGATCCCGGCTCGCCGCGGCTCCGGGAAGTTCAAATCATTTCTTTGTCAAACGCAAACACGGAGAGGCAGCGGGAGAGGGAGGGAAGGAGGGAGGGAAGGAGGGAGGGAGCAGGGAGAGGGCTGGAAGGGGTGGGAGATGCCAGAGGGAGGGGGAACCTTTAACCACCGCTTTATTTTTAGCCGCAGTAATTTTATCTTTTCGCTCGCCGAGGGGACAAAAAACCCCAAACTCCCCCCCTTGCTCTCCGTCCCTTTTATTTTTGGGGTTTTGCGTGGTTTTGGTTGTTTTTTTTTTTTGCCTCTCCTCCTCTCTGCCGCACGCAAACAAATCCCAAATTTCCCAAAAGCCCCAAAAGTTGGGAATGTTTTCCCTCCGCAGTTGCCTTTGGGGCAGCGGCGGCACCGGGGGGGTTTTGCTTGGCTGTCCCAAGAAGTTGGTTCTGCCAGGCAGGGAATTCTCCGGTTTTAGGGGGAAAATCGGGAATTTTGTGCTTCTCTCTCCCTCTCTGCCTCCAAGGAGCTGCAGTTTGGAAAAGCCGATTGCAAACGTGGGGCTGAAAATTCCCGTTCCCTCCTTCCACCCCTTTTCCGTCCTTAATTTTAGCGGTTTTGGATTTTTTTTTTATTTATCCCCCCGGAGAAAAAGGGCTTTGCCTTCACTCCGAAATTCCCTGAAATCCTCGGGATTTGGGGCTATTTTAATTTTGGGAATTAATTTTTTTTTTCCACCCACATGGGCGCAGAGTTCTCCGGGAGATTCCAGGATCCCTGAAAACCGGGAAAAGGGTTTGGAACCGCCGGGATTGGCCCGAGCTGAGCCCCCCGATCCCATCCCGCTGCTCCCCCTTTCTCCCAGCCTGGATTTCTCCAGCATTCCCAACTTCCAGGGCTGGGATATCACTCCCAGCTCAGCCGGGAGCTTTCATTCATAAAACTCCGCTGCGAAAAAAAAAAATATTAAAAAATTCCAACCCACCCTCTCTTCCCCCAGAGCGAGCCGTGGGGGGGATAATTTGGGAATTGCGGCGGGATCCAGCATTCCCCGCTCGTTTTTCCAGGCTGGAGGAGAAGCGAGGCTGGGAAAGGGTTACAAACCCTGCCAGGGATGCACCACGCGGGCAAACACGGAGAGGCGCCGGGCTCGGGGCTGACTCACTCAACTCTAAAAATCAAACTCTGAGGGATCTTTTTTGTCGTTTTTCCCCCCTTTTCTCCCCTTTATTTCCCGCTTTTCTTGCGGGTATTTAGGAGCTGAGGGGCGAAAAATTCCAGTCTCTCCTCTCTCGGGGAGCAGACGGTAAAAACATCAAATTTTCGCTGCGAGCATTTCTGGGTTATTTTTTGGAGCGCCGAAAAAAAAAAAAAAAAAAAAAGAAAAAGAAAAGCGAGAGAGAGGGAGAAAAAAAAAAAAAAAAAAAAAAGAAGAAACCCCAAACTCTCCGCTTGCTGGGGTTGGGTTTTTTTTTTAATTCCCGTTTTTTTTTTTCCCAGCTCCATGGCCGTGAATGGGAGCCTTGAGCTGGGTTTATGAAAGGCTCTTTCCAAGCGAAGGTAGAGTTGGGCTTCCTGTGAGAGGGAGCGAGGGGAAGGGATAAAAAAAGGGCCGCTCTTGGTGCGATCTCTGCCTCCTCCTCTTCCTCCGCCTCCTTCTCCGCCCTCCCCGCGCCTGGAATCCCACAGGATCTCCCGGCTGCGGGGGGATCACACCGGGGTGAACCTGCCCCCCCCCCGCTCCGGATTGCAGAGGATCCAGGGCAGATGGGTTGGGAATGAAGGGGGGGGTTCTGAATTCATCCCATGGCATTCCATCCCATCCCATGGATCCCATCCCATTGCATCCCATCCCATTGCAGTCCATCCTGTGGATCCCATCCCACCGCATCCCACTGCATCCCATCCCATCCCATGGATCCCATCCCACTGCTTCCCATGGCTTCTCATTGCATCCCATCCCATTGCAGTCCATCCCATGGATCCCATCCCACTGCATCCCACTGCATCCCATGGATCCCATCGTGCTGCATCCCACTGCATCCTATTGCATCCCAGGGATCCCATCCCATTCCACCCCATCCCATGGCATCCCATTGCATCCCATGGATCCCATCCCACTGTATCTCATCCCATTGCATCCCACCCCACTGCATCCCATGGATCCCATCCCATGGATCCCATCCCATCCCATGGATCCCATCCCATCCCATGGATCCCATCCCATCCCATGGATCCCATGCTATCCCATGCCATGCCATGCCATGCCATGCCATGCCATGCCATGCCATGCCATGCCATGCCATGCCATGCCATGCCATGCCATGCCATGCCATCCCATCCCATCCCATGCCATCCCATCCCATCCCATCCCATCCCATCCCATCCCATCCCATGCCATCCCATCCCATCCCATCCCATCCATCCCATCCCATCCCATCCCATCCCATCCCATAGGTCCCATCCTACCCCATTCCCATTCCAGCTGGATCCCAAATCTGCTTTTCCAGCAGTGATTCCAAAGTTATTCTATAGGGAGAGTGGGGAAGGTTGAGGGAATTTGGGATTTTCTGGGCAGCTCTTCCCAGCTCTGTCAGGGATTTTGTGGGATCTGGCTGCTTTTCCCACTGAGGGAGGCCTGGGATTGGGGAAATCCTTCCCAGGGATTCCCAGGATTCAGGATCCAAGGCCTTGGGAAAAGGAGGGGGAAACTCCCCTGCAGCATTCCAGGGCTCCGTGGTGGATGTTCCTCTGGAGAGGGGGGAAGCAGGAAAAACCCCATTCCTAGATTTAGAGACATTCCAAATGAGGATTTCAGAGGGGCCTCGTCCTGAGATTCCAGTGCCAGGAGGGGACGGGAATAAAGGGGGATCTGGGATGGTTTGGGAATGGCCACATCCAGGATTGGGAATGGCCACATCCAGGTGTGGGAATGGCCACATCCAGGATTGGGAATGGCCACATCCAGGATTGGGAATGGCCACATCCAGGATTGGGAATGGCCACATCCAGGATTGGGAATGGCCACATCCAGGATTGGGAATGGCCACATCCAGGATTGGGAATGGCCACATCCAGGATTGGGAATGGCCACATCCAGGTGTGGGAATGGCCACATCCAGGATTGGGAATGGCCACATCCAGGATTGGGAATGGCCACATCCAGGTGTGGGAATGGCCACATCCAGGTGTGGGAATGGCCACATCCAGATGTGGGAATGGCCACATCCAGGATTGGGAATGGCCACATCCAGGTGTGGGAATGGCCACATCCAGGATTGGGAATGGCCACATCCAGATGTGGGAATGGCCACATCCAGGTTTGGGAATGGCCACATCCAGGATTGGGAATGGCCACATCCAGGTGTTCCCTCCGTGTCCAGTCCCTCCTGTCCAGGGCTTGATCCAGGGATTTTTCCGATCCTGTTTGCTTCTCTACATAATTTCTAATTTAGAGATATTTCATTATTTAAAGACATTTATTTATTAATAATTTATTTATTTATAATTAATTTATTTCAAGTGTAGTTATTTAGAAGTTTTTTCAAATTTATTGTTATTTATTAAAATTATTTAATTTAATTCATTACTATTTATTTATTTATTTATTAAATTTATTTTTAAAGCTTTATTTTAATATTTCCACATTTACATTTATTTTATTAATTAATCAAATTGATTTATTTAGGCTTTCTTTTAATATTTCCAAATTTACGTGTATTTCATTGATTAATTAATTTTTTTTGTTTAAACTTTCTTTTAATATTTCCACATTTACGTTTATTTTATTTATTAATCAAATAGATTTTTTTAAGCTTTCTTTTAATATTTCCACATTTACATTTATTTTATTGATTAATCAAATTAATTTATTTAAGCTTTCTTTTAATATTTCCACATTTATGTTTATTTCATTGATTAATCAAATTGATTTTTTTTAGCTTTCTTTTAATATTTCCATGTTTATATTTATTTTATTCCTCCCCTAAATTTAAGGGGTTAAAGGGAGATCACCCTGAACTGCTGGAGCTGCACAAGGAAATGATTCCCAGTTTAACCCTCGCATGAAACTGGGAATTTTTCCAGTTTAAAACTGGGGAAACTGGGAAATTTTCCCAGTTTAACCCTTACGTGAAACTGGGAATTTTTCCAGTTTAAAACTGGTGAAAATGGGAAATTTTCCCAGTTTAACCCTCACATGAAACTGGGAATTTTTCCTGTTCAAAACTGGTGAAAATGGGAAATTTTCCCTGTTTAACCCTTGCACGAAACTGGGAATTTTTCCAGTTTAAAACTGGTGAAAATGGGAAATTTTCCCAGTTTAAGCCTTGCACGAAACTGGGAATTTTCCCAGTTTAACCCTTCCACAACAAGGGAAATTTTCTCAGTTTAACCCTGACAAACAAAGAGAATTTCCCCCAGTTTAAACCTGGCAAAAACCTGGGAAATTTTCCCAGTTTAACCCTTGCACAAGAAGGGAATTTTCCCCAATTTAACCCTGGCAAAAAAGGGAAATTTTCCCAGTTAAACCTTTCCACCCAAAGGGAATTTTCCCCAGTTTAACCCTGGCAAAAAAGGGAAATTTTCCCAATTTAACCTTTCCACCCAAAGGGAATTTTCCCCAGTTTAACCCTGGCAAAAAAGGGAAATTTTCCCAATTTAACCTTTCCACCCAAAGGGAATTTTCCCCAGTTTAACCCTGGCAAAAAAGGGATTTTTTTCCCAGTTTAATCCTGGTACCAGAAGGTCTCCCGGGATATCTGCCCCTGACTCCAAGACTGAGAAATTCTGGATCCCTTCTATCCACAAAAATCCAAATTCACTCCTCAGGCTCCTCAGATCCAAAGTCCCCCCTGCCAGGGACAGCCAGGGAATGATTAATTCCCCCATTTCCTGCTGGAAAAATGGGAATTGAAGGGCCTGGAGTGGGATGAGCTTCAAATCCAATCCTGCCAAGTGGATTTTTCCAGGGAATTCTTTCCCCAAACACTCAGAATGAGGGAGGGTGGACAATTCCCACTGCTCTCTTGGATCCTTGGGAATTAAGGTTTGATTCCCAGATCTGCATCATTCCCGTGGATTTTTGCTATGGCTCGGGATGAGCTCAGATCCAGAGGAAGGATCCACCCTGCTCATCCCATTCCCTGTGCTTTGGGAAGAGTGGGAATGCAGCGCCCAGGCCTGGGGAGGGGCTGAGAGCTTCCCTGGAATCCCAGGGAATCCCATCCCAGTTCCAGAGGGGCCACGTGAGCGTCTCCACATCCACATGATCCCAAAGAGCCTCTCCAGCTCTTCCCCACATCAAAGGATCACGAGGAGCACAAATTCCGGCCCCGCGCTCAGAAACCTTTCCTTGGAAACTCAGATTCATTCCGGGAGCAGCCCCAGCCCCGCTGCTGGAACTTGGGATGCTCCAAGGATTCCGGCTTCTCCCATCATCCCAAAGCTGCTTCCAAGAGGAATTTTTCCCTCTCTGCAGCCTGTGGAGGGCAAGGGGAATTCTTCAGCGCATCCTGGCTTTGTTTGGGATGATGCAGCCGAGTGTGGGAGGTTTTTCCTTGGAATTCTTCCCCCTGGAGAGCTCCACTCCCTGTCCCAGCCTGGCATCCCTCCCAGAGGGAATCCAGACACTTGAGCTCTGCTTCCCTTCCTGATTGCATCCACGAGCAGGGATTTAGGGAGCGGGAAGGAATGCGGGATAAAAGGAGCGTTTGTAACGTTGTTGTTTTATGGAGCCTCCTGGGGATGCCAGGGCTTGGAATGTTTCTCCAACAGCTTCAAATGAGCCTTCCCACATGTTTGGAGGCTTCCACTCCTGGAAATCTGCATCCTGGGAAAAAAAAAAAAAAGAGGGATCATCCATTTAAGCTGCTGGAGTTTGGGCTAGGAATGGTCACTTTTAGGGATCAGCTCCGGATTGGAGGGAATTTTTATACAGTTTAAGGATCAAATTCTCCTTTCCCTGGATTTTTTAAATTGATTTCCAGCTGGAGGAACACTTCCCTCCTGTGGGAGCTTGAAATTCCCGCTCTGGATAAAAATCTCTTCTGCCCTCTCTCTCCTGGTCACTAAGGGGACAAAGGGCAGGGAGAGAGGGGAATTTGGGAAGGAATTCCCAAATGATTTATTATTTAGAGACAGACTCCAGCTAGGAGGCTGGAGAAGGGCTGGGATGGAATTCCCAGAGAAGCTGTGACTGCCCCTGGATCCCTGGAGGTGTCCAAGGAAAGGTTGGATGGGGCTTGGAGAACCCTGGGACAGTGGAAGATGCTCATGGCAGGCAGGGGTGGATTGGGATCATCCTTAAGTTCCCTTCCATCCCAAACTTCCAGGAATTCCATGGCAAACAGAACGGCCTCGTCTTGGTGTCAAACTGCCAGGGATGAAAAATTCCATCCCTGCTCTCCCTCCCTTGGCTCACAGCCCCAACCATTGGGAATCACCTGAAATATGGGAAAACTTCCCCTCTTTTGGTTCAGTTGTCATTTCCTTGCTGGTCCTTGCTCTTCCTCCAGCAGAATTCCTCACTCTGGGAGCAGGAATTCCCTGCAAAAGTGGGACAGGATGAGGGAAATTCCTGCGCGTTTCTCATCCAGCCTGGGAGAACTTCCAGTGGATCCTCCCAGAGAGCTGGAGTGAGAATCCAAGCTCCTAAAACTCTTCCCAGAGTTTTGTTTGCTTTCCAGAATTTTTGTTGTCTGGACTGGGAGAAGAAGGATGTGAGGAATGTGGGGTTGAGGGGGGTTTGAGGTCATGGATCATCTTCTGGAATCATGGAATGCTCTGGCTGGGAAGGCACCTTAATGATGATCCCATTCCATGGGCAGGGACAGCTCCCACTATCCCAGGTTGTTCCCAGCCATGTCCAACCTGGACTTGGGCACTTCCAGTTTTAATTCCAGTGGATCATTCCTTCCCTCCTGCTTCCTTCCTTCTTTGATTTTCCTGCTCCATCTTCCAAAACAGCTGGAATTTATCCATTCCTTGGTGTAATTTATCCAATTTCTTGGGAATTTGCTGCCCCAAAGCAGCGCTGGGGGCTGTGAGGCTTCACCCTTCCCTGTTGCTGTCCCAGCTGCTCATCCCAGTTTCTCCATTCCAGGGATTTCTCCACACCCTAATAAGGAAAGGAGCACCTGGAGCCTCCACATTTTTCTCCAGATTGAAAAAGTCCTTTATTCCCTCTTTTTTAAATTATTTTCCCTTTCCCCTCCCCTGCCTCGATGTCCCTGTCCTCACTCAAATCATTCTTTCATTCTTTCCCTTTTCCCAAACTCTGGCCAGAATCCACAGAAAAACTCCAGAGGCGAGCAGGAAAACCCCTTGGGAATGGTCAGGAACCAAAACAATTCGGGAAAACTCCTCAGGAGCCAAGTGCCGGCCCGGGATGAAGGAATGGGAATGTTTCTCCAGTGGGAGAAGCTCTGATTAGGGGATCATCCCTGGAGCCAGGTTGGTCCCAGCCAAGGAGCCCTTTCCTGGCTGCCCGGGAATCAGGCATGGAAAAAAGCGGGATAGAGCCTTAGCAGGATCATCCTGGAGCTCCAACAGCTGGAGAAGCCTGGAGAGAGCCGGGAATCTGACTCCAGACTGCTCTGGGAAGCTGGGAATGGCGATTCTGTGGGATGAGCCGGGTTTTTCCCATTCCAACAGCTCCAAACTCAGCCTTGGGAGCTGCCGGGACCTTGCAAACTTTGCTTGTGTCCAGTTGCTCCTTTGGGAGAAATTATTTTTTTCATGAGCAATCCCAATTTTTTTATGAGTGATCTCAATTTTTTGAGAAGCAATCCCAATTTTTGACCAGAAATCCCAATTTTCTGATGAGCAATCCCAATTTTTTGATGAGCTATCCCAATTTTTTGACCAGCAGTCTCAATTTTTTGATGAGCAATCCCAATTTTTTGGTGAGCAATCCCAATTTTTTGATGAGCTATCCCAATTTTTTGACCAGCAGTCTCAATTTTCTGATGAGCAATCCCAATTTTTTGATGAGCAATCCCAATTTTTTGGTGAGCAATCCCAATTTTTTGACAAGCAATCCCAATTATTTTATGAGTGATCCCAATTTTTTGAGAAGCAATCCCAATCTTTTGAGAAGCAATCCCAATCTTTTGAGGAACAATCCAAATTCTTGGAGAAGCAATCCCAATTTTTTGACCAGAAATCCCAATTTTCTGATAAGCAATCCCAATTTTTTTGATGATGAATCCAAATTTTCTGTTGAGAAATCCCAATTTTTTGGGGAGCAATCCCAATTATTTTATGAGTGATCCCAATTTTTTGACCAGTAATCCCAATTTTTTGACCAGCAATCCCAATTTTTTGATTACAAATCCCACTTTTTTTAATCACAGACACAAGGATGAGCTCCCAGAGGCTGGGAATGCTCCGATCCAGGAGGAAAAAGCAGGATGAAGGCAGCTGGAATCCCCCCTCCCCAACCGCTGACTCCGATAAGGGCACGGCCAGGGATGGGATTATTTCCTACCGGCTGAGCTCGGAACCTGTTCCCTGGGATCATAAACCAGGATTTACTGCCTGGCCCTCACAAAGCCGGGCTTATCCGTTGGGCTGAGCCTGTGGGGAGCACATGAGGCCCATCCCAAGCTGCTTCCAGGGCGGTTTTCCCGGGAGTTCACAGTCCTCCGGAGCTCCGATAAGCGCCCAAAGGTGGCGGCCCCAAACCTGCCGGGGCCACCGGGGCCACCGAGGTCCCTTTGTGGGGCTGCTGCTGGGGCTGGAGCAGGGAATGGCACCTTCATCCCATTCCCAAACATTCCAGGAGGATCCACAACCTTTGTCCCTGCAGATCTGGTTCTCCCTCCTGGAAAGATCGGCCCTGGAGAAGGGATGTGCAGCCCTGGGTGGTTTTAGGTGGTTCCATCCTGGTTTGGGGGAAGGTTTTCAAGCTGGAAAAGAATCAGTGAAAACCGTGGGGAAAATGATTTTCATGGAAAATGCCGCAGGGAAATGGGGATTTGGGACTTTTCCTAATAAAGTCTTGGAAGACAGCACTGAAAATTCCAGGAGTGTGAAGCAAAAAAAGGAGGTGGCTCCTTCCAGGCAGGCGCTGGAGCTGAGGAACTCCTTGCGCAGGATTTTGTTTGTGTGGATTCCAGCTGGGATTAGATAAGGAAAAAAACATTCCAGGCTTTTAAAACCTGGTGAAATGTCTGTGCCCTGGGAGGTCCCTGAGTTTGGAGTTGTTGGAGGCTGGGGAATTTCATGGAAAACCGTTGGGTGTTCCCACGGTTCTCATGGTCACGAGGAATTCTGCTCCCAGGAGTTACCAGCCTGTTGTTCCCTCGTTATCCAGCACAAGTGCTGCTGGTGATTCCAGGATCACCAGGAGATTCCAGAGGGTGGAATTTCCATCTGAGGTGGATCAGCAGTTCTGGGGTAAAGCAAAAAAAAAATTTAGGAAAAAAGGAATTTTGCAGGTAGAAAACTCCCCCTGGCCAAGCTCACTCCTCTCTGAAATTCCAGAACTGTGCGCAGGGAATGCTCCTGATTTTCCAAGCCCATGGAGCATCCACAGTCCCTCTGGGTCCCACTGGCTGCTTTCCTGGGAATTCAGGGCTCCCAGAGATGGAATATCCTGGAAATATTCAAATATCAGGGCTCATCCCTCTGTTTTCTCTCCCAGTGTTTTGGCGGGATCAGTCTGAACCTGGCTCTGGGAATCTCACCATTAAATTCTCCACAAATCCTTGGGATGGTTTTTCCAGGTGTTCTGGGATTCATGGAGCTGGTTCAGGTTGCTGGAGAATCTCCTGATTATCCCAGATTTCCCTCTTGGAGTGGGACAGAACAATCTGAAGGTTTTCCCATCCAACCCCTCTGGAATGGGCAGGGATACCTCCCACCATTCCAAATTTCTCCAAGTCTGTCCTTGGACACTTCCAGGGATCCAGGGCCAGCCCCAGCTCCTCTGGGAATTCTATCCCAGGCAGGAATTCCTAATTCCCAAGGTCCCATCCCTCCCTCAGGCAGTGGGAAGCCATTCCCTGTGTCCTTCATGCCCTTCTGCTCTCCTTTCCCCGGATCCATGGAAGTTTAGGTGCCCAAATAACGCAGAGGGAATATCTGGATGTGTGTCCATGGGGGGTGAATCTCATTTTCCATGTACAGAGCCAAGGATGAGCTGGGAAAAACCAAGGAAAACTCCATTCCCACAGTAAATTCCAGCCCAGGAGGGCTGAAGCTTCAATCCATGGTTTTTCCTTCAGAAAAGGTTTGATCCTGAACATCCCCTGATTCATTTTATCAGGGATAAAATCCGTGATTCCGGTTTAAATGTCCTCTCCACCCAACTTCCAGCTCCTCCAAAATGATTTATTTGACCAGAATTCTCCCATTTATTGCTTAAAATTGTATTTTTAATAAAGAAACTCCACAGATTTTTTTAGGAAAGCTCCAAACCCACCCCTGTCATGGATTTGTAGGAATTCAGGAGCCTCAAGAGATTCCAAGAATCCATCACTTTCCAACTTTTCCAAGTCAAGAGTTGGGGGAGAAACAATTTATTTTATTATATCCTATTAAAATGGAATTAAATTATTCAGCATTCCCATTTTTTACATTTCCCACTCTTTTAAGAACTTGTATTAAAAAGAAGCTGCAATTCCTAAATTTTTTTTTTTTTGGATAAAAACAGGCTTTAATAGAAAATCATGGATTTTTCCTTCTTTTTACAGAAATGGAAATATTTTAAAACAATTTAAAATTGTTCTGATATTTCCTTTTTATATATTTTTACATTCCCATTTTATTTTCACACCTGGCAGCTGGGAATTGGGATTTTCCTTAAATTCCAGATGGAATTTAGAAGGGATCCCTGTGCTTCCACACTTCCATGAACTGTGGGAAGGCCATCCATAAAATACCCCGGGATCCAGGATGGTTTCACTCCATAAAAATTTTTGCTGCCTAAGGAAAAGCTGGAAGTTGGCTTCTGCACATTCCAACGACTCAGCCAAGCACAAGGATAAAGGAGCAGAATGGGAATTAAAAAAAAGAAGAAAGGAAGAAAAAACTCCACCCCAGCCTTTGAACATTTGCTTTTTGCCAGGATTTCAGGAATTTTCACGGCAGGAACGTTTTCCGACTCATCCAGTAAATTCCTTGGTTTTAGACGGTGCTGCTTTAGCAGGAATGGGTGATACAGGAAATTTGGGATGATAATAACATTCCCAACTCAGGGGTTTTTATTTCAGCATCCAGGTAGTCAGATACAAGGTCTTGCCAAGGGAAAAATTTGGATATTTGCATCCAAAATGTCCTTGCAGGGATGACTTTGGATGACTTTGGGATCCCTCTCCATGTGAAGGACTGGGAAAAGAATAAATCCATGGGTTAAAGTGGATGGATCAAGCTTCATGTTGAGGATTAGGAGAGATGGAGGTGGGGCTGGAATTACGGAATTCCAGGACCACTGAGGCTGGGAAAGATCTCCTGGATCATCGAGTCCAGGCTGTGCCTGATCCCAGCAGAGCCCCGAGTGCCACATCCAGGAATTCCTGGGACACTTCCAGGGATGGGCACTCCAAACTTCCCTGGGCAGCCCCTGCAGAGGCTTGACCACTCTTTCCATGGAGAAATTCCTCCTGGTGTCCAACCTGAACCTCCCTCAGACGTGCTGGAGCTGGGAGTGAATTGTTTCCCAAAAAATCCTGAGGAGTTTGGGATTGAAGCCCAGGAAAATCCTCTCCTGGAGTTCCTCAGTTCACCTGGAGAGTTTTGGCAGGGCTGAGGAGGGGCTGGAGGAGGAATGGAGCTGGGAAAAGCAGCTCTTGCATCCAGGGAATCCTAAAACCACTGAGGCTGGGAAAGATCTCCGGGATCATCGAGTCCAGGCTGTGCCTGATCCCAGCAGAGCCCCGAGTGCCACATCCGGGAATTCCTTGGACACCTCCAGGGATGGGCATTCCAAACCCTCCTGGGCAGTTTCAATGTCTCACCAGGCTTTCCATGGAGAAATGATCCCAAATATCCAATTTAACTCCCTCTCCTCCTGTCCCTGTTCCCTGGCAGCAGATCCCAGCTCCCTCTGGCTGCCCCCTCCTGTCCCAGAAGGTCCCCCTGGAGCTCCTTTTCTCCAGGATGAACATTCCCAGCTCATCAACACCATCATGTTCATCTCAGTTATTTTTAATATGGAATTGCATTATTTTATTCCATGTGTTTTGTCCCTGGGATTCCCAGGCCTCCCGGTCCCCGCCCCTGGAACTTTTGACCCCGTTGCTCAATTTTAAATAAATTTCCCAGAAGGATGAAAGTCCCGTAAATATTTTGTGCAAATTCCGTCAAAATCGATTGCGGGAGGGGAGGGAAAATTCCAGGAGAAAAAAAACTCCTAAACAAGAGGCTGCAATGGAAAATCAGCCACCAAAATTATGGGACGGAGATGCAGGGATGAAGGGGTTTGTTCTGGGAAAGGGAAAGGAGAATGGGAAAGGGAAAGGGAAACGACGAGAAAAGGAAACAGGAGAAGAGGAAGATCGAGAGAGTGCTGAGGCTGCGAAGGAGAAGGAGAAGGACAGGAGACGGAGAAGGCTCAAGAGCCGGACAAAGGAACAGGAACACACGGCAAAACGCGACCAAGGACAAGGCTAAGGCCCACGACACAGGAAAGGACCAAGGACACTGACCCGTGCACCCGGACAGGACCCAGGCAAAGGAGAAGGAGAATTCCCAAAGGGTAGAGAAAATCCCAGGAAAGCTGAGCAGGAATCCCAGCACTCCTCAGCCAGGACGATGTGTTTGGCTCAGTGCTGCATTTATGGGGAGATTTATGGCTCCTACTCCAAGAATTTCATGGATGAGTCAAGGAAAAATGTCTCGTTCCCAGATGGTGAACAGAGTCACCCAGGAACGGAGCGACGCCATGGGATCATAAAAGCTGGAATTATAGAGCTGGGAGCTGATCCCAAATCCCATCAATCCTTGCCTGGAGACTTCAAAGGAGGCTGCCCATGATTTTTCTCCTGATGGAAGGGGAGTGTCCAGGGGAAATCCATGACCTGGATTTCCTTTTTCCCGAATCAAGGAGCAGTTGGAGCTCCAGAGGTTTTGTTTGACATCCATCCTCAGGTGGGAACACCCGGCTTGGAGTGATCCCTCTCCAGTGACTGGAAATAAGGATTTGGACATTGGGAAAAGGAAAAGGAACGTGGAAATTCGCCTTGAAGGGGTTTCCTGCCCCAGCACGAGCCCTTTTTATAAATAATTCCATGATGGACATTTTATGGAAAGCCAAATTTCCAATTTAAAACCAGCTGAATTATTAATTTTCTGATAGATACCCCAGGATGAGATTCCAGATAATATAAGATATTAAGATAAATAATTAAGATAAATAAATAATTAAGATAAATAAATAATTAATCCTCCTAATTAAGATAACGATATCTTAATTAGATTAATTAAATAAATATAAATTGTTTAAATAAATATATTTTAAATGGAGAAATAGATCTTAAATAAATATATATGGAAAAATATATAATAAAGATATATTAATTATATATACATATTTGAGTAAATAAAATAGAGAAATTAATAAGGATATATATTTAAATAAATAAATGATATCAAATTAAGAAATAGATGTTGAATATTCCCTGTTAATTCTGAATTCCTGCTCCCTCCAGTCCATGTTTGGACCACCACAATCCTACTGGACCAGCAGGAAAACTCATCCAGAATAAAAGGAATTCCATTGATTTGGGGTTGGATTTGACTCCAGAAATTCCTTGACCCAGCCAGTGTGGAGGAAATTTCCATGGGAATTCAGGAATGAGCAGGAAATTCCCACTTCCACAGGCTGGGGAGCAGTGCCAATGAAATATCCGTGCCCATGACCCTCCTGGGAGAGGAGCTTCAGCCTGGTGCTGGGCCCAAGTGCAAATATTTGGATCATGTGGGAATGTTTAACCCAAGACCAAACACAAAAATCCTGGAAAAAGGAATTTTCTTCCTTCATCCCACCCTCCTCCCTGTGGATAGCCAGGAATCAGGAAGGGAAGAGCTTCCATTCTTTTCCTGGAGCTGCAGGGCTGGGTCAGTGCCACTTCTTCCTTAATGATTCCCTAAATCCAATTATTCCTGAGCTCCTTATGCCAAAGTCAGCATTCCTCATCTGGAAGGAAATATTTGGATTATTTTCCCTCTCCTGTAGGATTTTCCTAGGCTTGGCCAATCATGGAATCATGGAGGTTGGAGAAGACCTCCAGGAGCATCAATTCCAGCCTTCAACCAAATTCCCACTAAACCACATCCCAAAGTACCATATCCAGTGTTTTTTAAAAATTCCAGGGATGGTAATTTCACCACTTTGTCCCAAATACCTTCCCAGGGAAAGATTTCCCTTTGGAATTTTTGGCTTTTCCTCATTAATGGAGACTTTAATTTTACCAACGTAAGGAATTTTTGCTGGCTTAGAGGCAGTGGGGATGAATTGTTTGGTGACTTTCCACGTGGAAAAATCCCAGGAAAACACCAAAACCTCATCCACGATTGCTGGAAAGAGAGGAAAGCAGAGCCTGGAGGGGAAAAAAAGGTGGAATATTCCTGGAATATCCCAACACAGGGGCTGGCTGAGACCTTCCAGGGGGATTTTCCTTAGGATTTGTTCTGTTCTTTTTCTGGAATGCAGGAGCAGAATTCCCACGTGACTTTATGGCAGTGACCCTTGGCCCTTCTCACCCCATTCCTGCCTCCCCTGCAATTCCGATGGAATTCCAGGAGCTGAGGAGGACAAACATGGGAAGGTGATAAGGAGAACCTGCTCCGCCACCTCCTCAGTTCGCCGAGTTCAAGGGTGGCAGAGGTCCCAGACAAACCTGTCTGGAGCTGGATTTCCAGGAATCTTCTCTGGGGAGGCCATTTGAAAACAGATCCCAGAGTCCTGGAATGCCAGAGTGCTGGGGGTTGGGAGGGAACAGCAGCACCAGCAGGAGAATTCCCAGGATTTGTCAGCCTGGGATGATTTGGGAAACGCTGAGTCCTCAACGACATCAAGGCCCAAAACCTCTCAGGAGGGTCGGGAGCCCTGGGAAGAGCCCACAGGTCCTGGATCAAAAAGGGAATCCCAGATTTCCTTGGCATGAGACAAGGGGAGAGTTTATGTATGTGCAATATTTAGGGATGCTGCAAGGCTGGGACACTTGGGAATGCTGTTTGGGGAAGAGAAGCTTTGGGCTGACCTCACTGTGGATCATCCCTTCCCACCCCATTCCATGGCAGGGACACCTCCCAGTGTCCCAGGTGCTCCAAGTGTCCAGCCTGGCCTGGGGCACTGCCAGGGATCCCGGGGCAGCCACAGCTGCTCTGGGAATTCCATCCCAGCCAGGAATTCCCAATTCCCAATCTCCCATCCATCCCTGCCCTCTGGCAGTGGGAGCCATTCCCTGTGTCCTGTCCCTCCATCCCTTGGAAATTGTCTCTGTCCCCATTTCCTGCAGCTCCTCCAGGTCCTGGAAGGTCACCCTGAGCTCACCCCAAAGCTTCTCCTCTCCAGGGGAACATTCCCAGCTCTCCCAGCCTTCCCTCCCAGCAGAGCTGCTCCATCCCTGGGATCCCCCTGGAGCCTCCTCTGGGCTCTCTCAGCAGCTCCAGCTCCTTCCCGTGCTGGATCCAGGGCTGGGGCAGCTCTGCAGGTGGGGCCTCACCTGAGCACGGGACACAGGGGCAGGATTCCCTCCCTGGACCTTCTCCCCACGTTCCTTTGGATGAGCCCAGAACACGACTGGATCTCTGGGCTGCTGCCACAGGCAGCTGGGTCACACCCAGCCTCTCATCCATCGGGATGGGCCAGGCTGGGATGAGTTTTCCCACCAACAATTCCTCATTTTTGAGGGTTTTGGTTTTTTTAATGCAAAATTCCAGCTGGACTAAAAATAATCTCAGTGTTTGGGACACGCAGAGGGTGAGAAAACTTCTGTCCACCTTTGGGATTATCCACCTTTATCCCTGTCATTAACATCCCCAAAAACCACTGGAATTGGGGTAGCACAGCTTTGGGGAATTTCCTGTCAGTTCTGGAGGTGCCGAATCCAGGAAGGCGAAGAAGGAAAGGTTCAGCTCCTTGTTCCTGCAGCGCTGAGGAGAAACTTCTCGTGCTGTCAGCCAAACCTGCAGGGTTCGGCTCCTGCAGACCTCAGCAGCTTCTCCTGTGCTGCATGAATTAATTGCATTAATTAATTAATCACGTTAATGACAGCCTAATTGATAAGATCAGCTGCAGAGCCGAGGCAAGGAGCAAAGCAGTGGAAGTGGCCGTGGAAAAACAAGGATTGTGCCTCCGTCTGGACTCTGAGGATGCCTGGGCTCGGCTGCTCTCTGGTCACCCAGCCCACGCTCTGCCAAGGCTGAGTTTAATTAATCCAGGCTTTATTAGAAGCCATCCCGCTGCTCCTGGTGTCCCGTTGCACTTTGCCACGGGCAAAGTTTGGGAATTGGCTGCCAAAACAAGGGAGGCTCAAAAAATGAAGTTATTGTTGATGCCTTCCGAGTTTTTCCAGCTTTATCAAAACACAAACACAGGGATTTTGTGCTGTTCCAATGATCCTGGCACGGCCAAAACTCTGATTGCTCCTAATTCCCATTTATAAAGCAAATAAAATCCCATTTTTGTATAAAAAGCTCCCGCTGTTTATTTCTTTTTCCAGAATTAATTGTGCGGGTTCCTTCCCTCCAAGTCATGGTTCTGCTAAGAGCTCCCTTTCTATATTTATTTGTTAATGTTTAAAAAAAAAATAATCTATTTATCTATTTATTCTTATAATTCTTGCATAGATTATCAATTCTAATTATAGATTAATCTATTTAATTCTCTCTTATCAATTCTAATTATAGATTATCGATTTTCATGTTTATTATTTTCTATATTAATTATATTACATTAATTACTTTATATATTTATCACTGTGTATCTTATTACAGTATATATGATTAATTTATATATTTATTATTTGATAGTAATAATTGTTATATTTGTTGGGTTATATATTTATTATTTTATCTATTATTGTTTCATGTATTAATATTTTATCTAGTTTTTTGTATTTATATTTTTATGTACATATTTTATGTATTATGTATTTTTGCATTTATGTTTTTATATTTTATGTATTATGTATTTATGTTTTTATGTATTTATGTATATTTTTATGTAGAAGTTTATTAAGAATGCTTTTTTGGGGGGTTACCCTAAAAAATATTTCCAGATTGGTCACTGGCACCGGATTCCCAGAGCAGCTGTGGCTGCCCCTGGATCCCTGGAAGTGTCCAAGGCCAGGTTGGACACTGGGGCTTGGAGCAGCCTGGGATGGGATTTAAGTTCCCATCCATCTCAAACCATTCCATAATTCCATGATTTCCTCTTCTGTGGAACGGCTTCTTTAGGAATCAACCCCCACCGACACAAATCTCAGCAATCCCGAGGTTAAAATCCAGCTGGGAATTGATGATTTACCCAGCGCCCCCCCGGGGTGGGTAATGAACTCCCGAGAGGGAGAATTTTCCAATTCCTTCGGGATGAGCCAGCCCGGGGTCAGCCGGACCCGGAGCGAGCTGCGGGCTCAGCAAAACAGCCGGGAATGGTCTGGGGGCAGGGGAGAGAGGGGAAAGTTCTGCCGGGCACAGGGACGGCCGGAGCACAGCGGAGGAACAGAGCAGGCCTGAGGATGCCAGAGCAGGCCTGAGGAGGCCAGAGCAGGCCTGAGGAGCCCAGAGCAGGCCTGAGGAGGCCAGAGCAGGCCTGAGGAGGCCAGAGCAGGACTGAGGAGACCAGAGCAGGCCTGAGGAGGCCAGAGCAGGCCTGAGGAGGCCAGAGCAGGCCTGACGAGCCCAGAGCAGGCCTGAGGAGGCCAGAGCAGGCCTGAGGAGGCCAGAGCAGGCCTGACGAGCCCAGAGCAGGCCTGAGGAGGCCAGAGTAGGCCTGAGGAGGCCAGAGCAGGCCTGAGGAGTTCCGGCCAGGCTTGAGTAGCCCAGACTAGCCCTGGCTAGCCCAGACTAGCCCTGGGTGGCCCAGACTAGCCCTGGGTGGCCCAGACTAGCCTTGAGTAGCCCAGACTAGCCCTGGGTAGCCCAGACTAGCCTTGAGTAGCCCAGACTAGCCCTGAGTAGCCCAGACTAGCCCTGAGTCGCCCAGACTAGCCCTGGGTGGCCCAGACTAGCTTTGAGTAGCCCAGACTAGCCCTGGGTAGCCTAGACTAGCCCTGAGTGGCCCAGACTAGCCCTGAGTAGCCCAGACTAGCCCTGAGTAGCCCAGACTAGCCCTGAGTGGCCCAGACTAGCCTTGAGTAGCCCAGACTGGCCCTGGGTAGCCCAGACTAGCCCTGGGTGGCCCAGACTAGCCCTGAGTGGCCCAGACTAGCCCTGGGTGGCCCAGACCAGCCCTGAGTAGCCCAGACTAGCCCTGGGTGGCCCAGACTAGCCTTGGGTAGCCCAGACTAGCCCTGAGTAGCCCAGACTAGCCCTGGGTAGCCCAGACTAGCCCTGAGTGGCCCAGACTAGCCCTGAGTGGCCCAGACTAGCCCTGGGTGGCCCAGACCAGCCCTGACAATTCCAGACCAGACCTAAGAATTCCAGACCAAACTTGAGTAGCCCAAAACAGACCTGAGAAGCCCAGACCAGACCTAAGTAGACCAGCCCAGCCCTGAAAAGCCCAAAACAGGCCTGAGAGGCTCAGACCAAGCCTTAGAAGCCCAGACCGAGCCAGAATAGCCCAGAGCAGACCAGAGAAGCCCAGACCAGGCCTAAGCAGTCCAGGCTAAAGTGCTCCACTGATCTTATCTACATTTGAACATTTCCTATTCCTTGGGGATGAATTTCCCCTTTTTTTCGGAAGCAGAGCCAGCTGCTCCAAAGCTTTTTCCGAAGGCTTTAGGCTGGGTCTGTTCTCAGCCATACACAAAACCGGAGTCAGGAATCGAAGCAGGAAAACACAAACAGCGCCTGGGTTGGGATCCAGGGAGTGCTGGGGGATGTGAGCACTGCTGATGCCTCAGGTTTGGCTTTTATATTTTCAGGTTCTGAGCTGCTTTAGTGTGTGGGTCTGAGCTTCCCATCAGGGCATGGTGAGCTCTGTGCCCAGAGCAGGGAGACAAAACAATTCCTGCTCCAGCTGGGCACCAAGGACAAATGATCCCAATCTCAGGCCAGGAGCACAAACCCCGTGGGCTGGAGAGAGAAAAACAAGCAGGGTGGGAGTGCCTGGGCTAAAGCTGGGCTGGGACAATGAACTGCAAGGTGGGAATGGAGCAGAGCTGATCCCAGGGAGAGACCCCGGGAGCGCTGGTGCATTTTGGGGCCATTTTGGGTCATCTTGGGTGCAGCCCTGGCTGGGCTCTGCTGCTGCCCAAGGTGCATCCATGGAGGAGATCCTTGGAATCAATCCCTGCTCTATCCTTTAGCTCTGCCCAGCCTCTGCTCTAGGCCAGCCTGCACAAGGCATCAGTGGAGGCCCCATTTGATGAGATTTAAGCTCCATCTCCTTTCCCATTTTTCCAGAGAATGCTGAGTGATGTCAGCGCTGGAGCCCCATTTGAAGGAGTTTAAAGTTCCACCTCCTTTCCCATTTTTCCAGGGAATGCTAATCCAGCTCAGGGTCAGATCTTGTGTATCCCAGCTTTCGCGTTTTCCAGGCAGGATGTGCTGATTTGATTTATTCCCCAGGCTTTGCTTTTCCCAGGATAATCAAGGATTTGCTTCATCAACAGCTCTTGTTCTTCTCGTGGCCAGATGTGGCTCCTCTTTTCCTTCATGGAAGTTTGAATTGGAATCTGAGGGAATCACTGGCAATTTTTGCTGCTTTAGCTTCATGGAATTGCTCTGGGCTTGGGAAGCAAGGATGGGACTAATTAAATTAATTTTAGCTCTTGTGAAGTTGGGATTTTTTAGGAATTTATGGAGAGAGATGGAGAAGGGAGAAAGGAATTCCTGGGGTCATCTGCAGCTCAGCACATCCATGGATTCCAAACTTTCCCTGAAAGGCAATGGGACCTGTTGGGCAGCAGGAAAAGTGAAAAATTTTGGGAAAAGTGAGATTCCAAATATGTGGAACCATAGACCCATAGAATATCCAGGCTTGGAAGGGACCCACAGGGACAATAAAAGTCCAACTCCTCCTTCAGTATGTTGGGAGTTTGACAAATTCCAGGTTTTCCCTGAGTGTTTGGCTCTCTGGGGAATCCCAACCCACTCCAAGAATTATTCCCTAGGGCTGGGAACAGCAGCTTTGGATTTGGGAGCTTGGGATGGGGGAGCTCCAAGAGGTGCTGGGACAGCCCAAAGCACTTGGAAGAGATTAAATTGGGAATTGAGGGACAAATTTTGGCTTAAACTGCCCAGAAATTGATAATGAGAGACAAAACTGAGCTTAAAAAATGGTGTTGAAAAGAAAAATCTCCAGATCTGTCCAGACTGAAGATGGAATTCCAGCTGTCCGTGGTATCTGAGTTTTCCTTCCGGGATGAGCAAATCCACGTGGAATTCAGGGTCCTGCCCAATCCCTGGCAGCTCTTGGATGAAAGTTGTGCCCTGAAAAATGGTAAAACTTCTTAAATTTCCATCAGCTGCAGTGGGGAGGCTTCAATAGATCCTGGAATATTGGATTTGCCTTCTGATTTGCAAAAAATGGGAAGAAAGAAGAATTCCAAACATTTATATTCATCCTGCAACCTTGGATTTGCCTTTTGATTTGCAAAAAAATGGGAATAAAGAAGAAATGAAAAGATTTAAACGCATCCTGGTGCGTTGGGTTTGCCTTTTGATTTGCAAAAAATGGGAATAAAGGAGCATTCCAAGCTCTTGGAAGCACTCAAGCTTTCACAGGAATGAGGAAAACGAATGGAAGGGACCTGAAATGGGGGAATTTCCCTTTCAATGATCCCGGATTGGACTGAAATTCAATTTTGGAAAGGAAAAGCTCCAGGAAAACATTCTTGGGTGAAGATTTCCACACAGGAGCTACAGATCTGGGAGTTCACTGTTCAGGAGGGGCTGGGAAACAGAGGGAATATCAGGGAATATCGTCCCTGGAGCAGCTCAGACCTGGATATTCCCATCTCAAACAAAACAAAACCCATGGAAAATCCCAGGTGTGCTTCTGCTGAAACAGAGATTACCAGTTTTTGTAGTCAGTGAGGAAAATTCAGTGGGAAAAATGTGGTGGGACCGAGACGAGGGCAAAGTTCGCGGATAAAGGGATGCGGAACATTCCGTTCGGACAGGAAGGTCCAACAAATCCCACCTTTATCCCCTCTGGATAAGGAGATGAATCCGGATTTTCCAGGTCAACAGCAGCAACTTTTACTGCTGCAGCTTTTCCCAAGCCCAGGTGTGGCTGGGCCTGGCCTAAAGGGAATTTGCAATCCTATAGCCGTGTCCTCATCCCGGAATTATGGGAAGCGCTTTAGGATCCCTGCACTCGAACCCCTGGAAGTATTTGTTGGAATGGGAGAGTTTGCATCGTTGGGAAAGGGCGGGGAGGCTGTGGAGGTGCTGAGCCTCATCCAGGTGATCCTGGGTGTGATCCATGCCCTCAGTCTTTGGGACAGAATTCCAGTCCCCGCTGGTGTATATTCAGAAACCTCAGGGAAAAGCTCTTTTCCAAAATCAGGGAATTCCAACATAAAGCAGAACAGAAATGGATCAAATCCCTCTAAGCCACCCAAAGAATTCCCATTAAAATCCCCTTCCTGGGATTTGCCTGACCTCAGCTCAGAGTCCAGCTTTAGAAAGGAATTTATTGCCGGAGTTTAATTTTAGGCCTGGCTTTTCCCAGCTGAGCTGGACTCAGTTCTCTTGCCCGGCTCAAGTTGAACTCTCCTTGCAGCTTCCAAAATAAAAATCTCGTTGGAAAGGATTTGGGGGAGTTGGAAGCAGCTAAAATTTCCATTTTTAAAATTGAACTATAAATGGTCTTTTAAGGGATATCCAGGAAAGGGAAATCCCAGTTAGGATTTCTTATGGAAGCAGCCACAACCCAGCCCATTCCCAGCAGGAATGTGAAACACACCCCAAATTCCTGTGGGTGGGAGATTCAAGTTCTGCCCTTCCTCCAATTTCTCATCCTCACACTTCAAAATTCCATAATTTTGGAATGAATTACTGAGGGATGAATTTTCCAAGCAGGACATTCCCAATTTCTCAGCTGTTTTCTGGGAATGCTGCCATCCCCACACGAGTCCTGCGAGGGTTTGAAGTGGTTTCTGTAACTTTCAGCCCATAAATTAGATAAAAAATTGTGGAGTTAGGGAATCATTCAGGAAGCTATTAAGGAAAAGACCTCTAGGACTGAGTCCAGCCATGAGCCAGCACCTCCAGGTCCACCGCATTTGGGATTTTTGGGACAATTCCCACACCTGACAGTGAAATATGGGACAGAGAGCCCTGAATATGGGACATGGACCTGGAGCTGATCCCAGCTGATCCTCCTGGAAGTGAGATGTGAGGAACTGCAGCTGGAAAAGTTGGGGGGGACTGGAAAAATCCATTCCTGGAGCAGGGAGCTCGGACCGGAGTTTGGGCTCTACTGTGCTCCCTTCCAGCCATTCCCATGGTGGATCCTGGGGTTCTGGGATTGTGGAATCCTGGGATTCTGGGACTCTGGGAGTCTGGGATTCTGGGATTTTGGGATTCCAGGATTCTGGGGTACTGGGATTATGGGATTCTGTGATTCTGGAATTCTGTGATTCTTGGATATTGGGATTCTGGGATTCTGAGATATTTGGATTCTGGGATTCTGTGATTCTTGGATATTGGGATTCTGGGATTCTGAGATATTGGGATTCTGGGATTCTAGGATTCCAAGATTCCTGGAGTCCGTGGTTCTGTGATTCTGGGATATTAGGATTCCAGGATTCTGGGATATTGGGATTATGGGATTCTGGAATTCCGTGATTCTGGGATATTGGGATTCTGGAATTCTAGGATTCCGAGATTCCTGGAGTCTGTGGTTCTGTGATTCTGAGATATTGGGATTCTGGAATTCTAGGATTCCAAGATTCCTGGAGTCTGTGGTTCTGTGATTCTGGGATATTGGGATTCTCAGATTCTGGGATATTGGGATTATGAGATTCTGGAATTCTGTGATTCCGTGATTCTGGGATTCTGTGATTCTGGAATTCTGAGATTCTGGGATATTGGGATTCTCGGATTCTGGGATTCCTGGACTCCGGGATTCCAGGAATCTGGGATTCCAGAATCACCAGGGAGCTGCAGGCAGGCTGCTGCTCTCCAGACTCCCTGGGAATGCCTGTCCCTGCTCCAGGTGTTATCCAAGTGCTCCCAGGATCCTGTTGAAAATGTCAGAATCTATTCCTGTGGCTTGGGATCACCTGGCCCGGCATCAGGCTCCGATCCCGGATTCCCCTCCTGTTTTCCAGCCTCAGCTCGGGCCGGGTCAATCTTTAACTCCTCTTCCAGAGCCAACAACGACCTTCAGGATAAATGAGTAACTCGTTTCCCCTGGAAATTCTTCCATGGATTTCTCTTCCCGCCCCACGCTCGTTTTGCTGGATCTGTTGGCCCAGCCTTTGTTTTGCTCTCCTGTCCTTGACTCCCGGCCGTGCCCGTTTTTTGGGATTAACCATTTTTCTGGCTGGGAGCTCAGTCCCAAGGTTCAACCCGTGCCCCTCGGAATGGAAAGAACAGGACGTTAATTAACGCACTTGGAGATAATTTATTCATGGCCTTAATCACCCCTGACAAACGAGGCCATCCCTGCCCACGGAGCTTTTTCCATGGAGTTATTTTTATCTCTTTCCATGGAGATTGGGAAGGCACGGAGGGCAGGAGGTTCACGCTGGGGAGTGTCCGAGTTGTTCATCCACATCCAAACGGAAAAAAATTCCTTAAAAGTCCCTGTGGGGCCAAGGTGCCCCTCAAGGATATTTGCAGTTGGACTCAATGATCCCAAAAGTTTTTTCCAGCCTTAATCTCCATCCCTGGAATTATCCAAGGCCAGCTCAGATGGAGCTTGGAGCACTCTGGGATATTGGAAGGTGTCCCTGCGGTGGGAAAGGGCTGAACGTTAAATCTTGGAAAGTTCCTCCCAATCCAAACCATTCCATGATTCCGTGATAAAAAGAATCCCAGATGGGATTCCCAGTGGGATCCTGGAGGCCCTGGAAAGGAGGATGTGCATTGCACAGGGAACAGGGAAAAATCCCATGGGAGGCTTCCTTTTGTATAGCTTTCATTTTCTGATGGACATCCCAATTTCCAGCTGGATATTGGGATCAAGGGAATAAACCATCCCAGTCTCCAGCTGGATATTGGGATCAAGGGAATAAACCATCCCAGTCTCCAGCTGGATATTGGGATCAAGGGAATAAACCATCCCAGTTTCCAGCTGGATATTGGGATCAAGGGAATAAACCATCCCAATTTCCAGCTGGATATTGGGATCAAGAGAATAAAATATTTGGATTTTCAGCTGGATATTGGGATCAAGGGAATAAAACATTTGGATTTCCAGCTGGATACTGGGATCAAGGGAATAAACCATCCCAATTTCCAGTTGGATACTGGGATCAAGAGAATAAAATATTTGGATTTCCAGCTGGATATTGCAATCAACGGAATAAAACATTTGGATTTCCAGCTGGATACTGGGATCAAGGGAATAAACCATCCCAATTTCCAGCTGGATATTGGGATCAAGGATTTTCAGCTGGATATTGAGATAAAGGGAATAAAACATTAGGATTTTCAGCTGGATATTGGGATCAAGGGAATAAACCATCCCAATTTCCAGTTGGATATTGGGATGAAGGGAATAAAACATTTGGATTTTCAGCTGGATATTGGCTTAAAGGGAGTATTTGGATAAATATGGATATTTGGATAAAATACTTGATCCATTGAAGCAGGATCCTGGAATCCCTGAACCAAGAAACTGATCCCAGGGATTGATTTATTCCTTCATTTCTTTAGCGCTGTCACTTGTGAGCAGGAGAAGGAGAATTCCATAGGGATATTCTTGGGAAGCTGGAAATGAAGCCCAGCCTCAGATGAGACAGAGATGCCTCAGATCCAGATGTTTTTATCTCCAGAAGGAATTTCACACTTCCGATATAGCGGCTGGAAAGACAAATTCCAATGGGATGTGGAACTGGGGATTCCCCCCCTTTTTCCCTCTTTTTCCCTCCATTCCTTGATTTCTTGTGTCTCCAAGATGCCCAAATCAGGCAGGTTTCCTAAGGAAGGGAGGAAAAATATAAAAAATAACATTAAAAATTCTCCACAAAATTGATCTGAGAGCTGCAGGACCAATCCAAAGGCCGATATCCCAGGAATTTCAATCCATGATCCTGCTGAATTCCATGGATTTTGTCCCTGTGCCCCGTTTAGGAAGGGCAGTGCCACAGGAACCCTTCACAAAACATCGCTCTCCTGGCAACATTCCACAGGGAGCTGGGAAAGCCTCAATCCTCACTTAAAACATTCCCAAATTTTTCCTCAGTGGCTTGGATCTGTTTTGATAAGGCCCCCCCTGGGAGGAGATAAGAGCTGGTCCCTTATCAGTCCCGTTATCCACCTTATAACGGATGGAAGCGTTTCCTTCCTGGATCTCTCATGGATTTTAACTCAGGAACAGAATTTTATCCTCAACCTGGCCTTGGGTTTCTTTCCCCAGGACCAATCAATTTTGGGAATCTCTGGAGCTCCTGATCAGCTGAAATTTCAGGAATCCCTGGAGCTCCTTATCAGCTGGAATTTTGGGAGTCCCTGGAGTTCCTGATCATCTGGAATTTTGGGAGTCCCTGGAGTTCCTGATCAGCTGAAATTTTGGGAATCTCTGGAGCTCCTGATCAGCTGAAATTTAAGGAATCTCTGCTGACCAGCTGAAATTTTGGGAGTCCCTGGAGTTCCTGACCATCTGGAATTTTGGGAGTCCCTGAAGTTCCTGATAATCTGGAATTTTGGGAATCCCTGAAGTTCCTGATCATCTGGAATTTTGGGAGTCCCTGGAGCTCCTGATCCTCTGGAATTTTTGGAGTCCCTGGAGTTCCTGATTGTCTGGAATTTTGAGAATCTCTGGAGCTCCTGATCCTCTGGAATTTTGGGAATCCCTGGAGTTCCTGACCAGCTGAAACTTTGGTAATCTCTGGAGCTCCTAATCAGCTGAAATTTTGGGAATCCCTGGAGCTTCTGATCAACTGAATTTTGGGAGTCCCTGGAATTCCTGATCAGTTGAAATTTTGGGAATATCTGGAACTCCTGATCAGCAGAAATTTAGGGAACCCCTGGAGCTCCTGATCAGCTGAATTATTCCGGAATCCCTGGAGCCCCAGATCAGCTGAAAAGCCCCATTTATTTCCGGCCCCCAGGAGTTTTTAAAGCTCTTTTCTTCCCCCGGGAGCATTTTCAGGATGAGTTTCCCTCCTGGCAGCTGGAGCTGAGTTATCACTTCCAGCCAGGAATGCTGACAGTGCTCAGCTCCGTCCCTTGCCAGAATTTTGGGAGAAAATAAAACTTTTGTGTAACTCCTGGAGCGGCCGACTCCAAGTGACTCATCCTGAGGGAAGGACTGCACAAGATGATCTAAAAATAAGGACCAGGAGAAGCTCCAGCAGATCCGTCACGGCCGTCTTGGAGCCTCAAATCCTGGCTGGAGGTGGAAAACTGATCCCGGCTCATCCCAAATCATTCCTAAGGCCAGAGTTCCAATGGAAAAAGTCTTCTGTGCCACTGTCCCCTCCCAGATGGTTTTGAGGGCGGTTTGAAAATTTGGAGATTTTTTTGGTTCATCTTCTGTCTCTCCACAGCTGGATGGGAGGGAGGGGATCCCCTCTGGAATTCCTGATTCCCTCGGCTGGGAATTTTGGTACATGCTGGATTTTATCCAATCACCTGCTGGGAATCTGGGATTCCTTTCCCTCCATCTCAGGTGCATTTCCCTCATAATTTTTGGGAGATCTCCCTGCTGGGCCAAAATCTCCCTGATGTATTCCTTGAATCCTTCAGGCTGGGTAAACACCATTCCATGATCCTATAGGATCCAAATTCCCTGTGTTCCTGGCTTTTCCTGGATCCAGAGGGGAAAGGAAACTCTGCCATTCTGGGGTCCCATCCCTGTGGTTTTGGTGGATACCATTCCATGATCCTACAGGATCGGAATTCCCTGTGTTCCTGGCTTTTCCTGGATACAACTGCAGTGGGAAGAACATGGAAGAGGGAAAAGGGGGCTCTGCCATTCTGGGGTCTCATCCCTGCGGTTTTGGTGGACACAGTTCCATGATCCTATAGAATCCAAATTCCCTGTGTTCCTGGCTTTTCCTGGATAAAACTGCAGTGGGAAGAACATGGAAGGAGGGAAAGGAGGCTCTGCCATTTTGGGGTTCCATTCTTGTGGTTTTGGTGGACACCATTCCATGATCCTACAGGATCAGAATTCCCTGTTCTTCTGGCTTTTCCTGGATCCAGAGGGGAAAGGAAACTCTGCCATTCTGGGGTCCCATCCCTGAGGTTTTAGTGGATACCATTCCATGATCCCACAGGACTGGAATTCCTTGTGTCCCTGGCTTTTCCTGGATCCTGCTGCAGTGGGAAGAACATGGAAGCAGGGAAAGGAGCCTCTGCCATTTGGGAGGTCTCATCCCTGTGGTTTTGTGGGATTAGGACTCAGCAGGTGACGGAATTGATGGAACAACTCCACACCCACCCACAGGGAGGGAAAATCCTTTGTGTCCATCCAAAGATGACTTTTAAACAGCACCAGGAGCATCCCAAATTCCCCACCCTCCTGTTCCATCATTTCCCTCCAACAGGGGCTCGGAATTGTGTCCCGAAATCTGCCTCCATTTCCTACGGCCATTGTTTTAATGGGTTGCTGAATTTGGGATTTATTATCCCAGACATGGGGCCAATGTAAATGTTTCCTTTCCTTAAAGCCAGCAAGGATTTGTAATATTCCTACGGATAATCCTCCCCTCCAACCACATCAAGGAGAGGGCAGCAAATTCCAGGGAGGAACAGACAATTCCCACCCTGGGAGAAGCCCTTGTGAGTAATTCAGTGTTGCTCCTCTCAGTCAGATTCCAGCTTTTATCCCAGCCTCGAAGTGTCCGTGACATCCCAGAACTTGGAATGATAAATGTCAGTCCCTATGAACCCTTATCCTGCAATCCCTGCAACTCCCAGGAATGATCTCATCTGGGAGCAAAATGTTGTTGTCGTCGGGAACAGGAAGTCTCCTTTCTGGGAATCACGGATTTGGCATCTCCGAAAGGTTAACTCTTCACTGCTCCCTTTTCAAGCTGGTTCATATCCCGGGAAAGAATTTTTTTTAAATGGAATTTCTTGCTCCTTGATGGTTCTTTGATATTTTCTGGGATGGTGATCCCAGAAAAGGGGAAGGGAAGGGATCCCACGGAGTGCTGATCCTACCCCACAAAAATCCAGTTTAATTTTGAGGAGAAAAAGGTCGAACTCAACAGTGATTTCAGTGAATTTTATTCCAAGGCAGCAAGTTATGGAAATTCCCAAAGACCAAATGGATGAATCCCATTTTTCTGGGCCCTGGAATTAAGTGAGTCCATCTCCACTTTATCCTTCCCTTTCTGTTTGCTTTTATTAAAAATCAGCCATTTTTAGCTAAAAAGACCTTTCACCTTAAAGGATTTAAGGGAAACACCTGGAATTGGGTGGTGGTGGCCTCGGAAAAACACCTGGAAAACCCCAAAACGATCTAAAATTATCCCACAAATAGCAGACAAATCCATTTTTATGCCCAGTTCAAACCGGTTTCACATCTGGGTGATTTGGGTCACCAGTGGGAGCTGCCTCTTTCTCCAGGTTCCTCTGGAGCTGGGACTGGATTCTCCCAACAAATGAGGATGATTTAGTTGGAGCCTCCATAAATCTTCCTCCATGAGATCTCGCTCATCCTCATCAAGTTGGAATTCTCCTCCTGGTTTTTCTCAGGAGCGAGGGATGAGTGCCACAACCTCCTGCAGGGTGCTGGGAATCACGGATTTTGTGTCCATAACATCGGAATTCTATTACAGTCCCAAATCCAAATTAAATTCTGAGTGGTTTCGGGACCTCCAAGTAAAATGATCCATCCTTTTTAGACCTGGATTTATAATCCAGGCTGGAATCTCTGCGGAGAGCTCAGTTCTGCTCCTCTTCGTTTTTCCAGATGGGCCTTTGCTCTCCACGGAATTCCCTTGGATTTGACATTCCCATTAAATCAGCATTCCCATTAAATCAGCATTCCCATTAAATCAGCATTCCCATTAAATCAGCATTCCCTTTAAATCAGAATTCCCATTAAATCAGCATTCCCTTTAAATCAGAATTCCCATTAAATCAGCATTCCCTTTAAATCAGCATTCCCATTAAATCAGCATTCCCATTAAATCAGCATTCCCTTTAAATCAGAATTCCCATTAAATCAGCTTTCCCTTTAAATCAGCATCCCCATTAAATCAGCATTCCCTGACTCTCAGAGCAGGCAGAATTAAAATTCCTGGAATATCTTCTCCCAGCCTCTGGAATCCACCCCGTGCTGTGGGAAGAAGTTTAAGGGCAGGAGTGCTGGTTGAGTTTCCCGGGATTTAACCCACCTTTGGGATGAACCACAGCCCTCATTCCCTTTTTTCCCTTACTCTGCATTTGCACAGCCCATAATTTCTGTAATTTCCACAATTTCCATAATTAGAAGCCAAAGGATCTGTGTGGGACATTGGGATTCGGGGTTTGGAGCTGGGAATTTGAGGAATCTCCTCCCCAGATGAGGGTTTTTCTGACATGGAATTAGTTTAAATGAGCAGTTCAGTTTAAATTAGCAGGTTGGTTTAAATTAGAGAGCAGTCTAGTTTAAACTAACTGTTCAGTTTAAATTAGGCCAGCAGTTTAAATTAGCAGTTTAGTTTGAATTAGCAGTTCAGTTTAAACTAGACAGCAGTTTAGTGTTAAACTAACAGTTTAGTTTAAATTAGCAGTTTAGTTTAAATTAGCAGTTTACTTTAGTCCAAATTAGCAGTTTGATTTAAATCAGCTAAAAAAAGCCACCTCTATTTTAGGTACCTGTAATCCCTGTAATGCCGGAGGAACAATCCCAGCCCAGTTTGGGGGGAATGTGCTGGAAAATACAATCTCGTGTCCCAGACTGGAATCTGAGGCTCTCCCAAGGGCTATTCAGGAGTTTGGAATTGAAATCCAATTCCTCTTTGTCTCCATTGAGTTTCTCTGTGTGAGAAACCTCAATCCTTCCCTTCCCTTCCCTTCCCTTCCCTTCCCTTCCCTTCCCTTCCCTTCCCTTCCCTTCCCTTCCCTTCCCTTCCCTTCCCTTCCCTTCCCTTCCCTTCCCTTCCCTTCCCTCCCTTCCCTTCCCTTCCCTTCCCTTCCCTTCCCTTCCCTTCCCTTCCCTTCCCTTCCCTTTCCCTTCCCTTCCCTTCCCTTCCCTTCCCTTCCCTTCCCTTCCCTTCCTTCCCTTCCCTTCCCTTCCCTTCCCTTCCCTTCCCTTCCCTTCCCTTCCCTTCCCTTCCCTTCCCTCCCTTCCCTTCCCTTCCCTTCCCTTCCCTTCCCTTCCTTCCCTTCCCTTCCCTTCCCTTCCCTTCCCTTCCCTTCCCTTCCCTTCCCTTCCCTTCCCTTCCCTTCCCTTCCCTTCCCTTCCCTTCCCTTCCCTTCCCTTCCCTTCCCTTCCCTTCCCTTCCCTTCCTTCCCTTCCCTTCCCTTCCCTTCCCTTCCCTTCCCTTCCCTTCCCTTCCCTTCCCTTCCCTTCCCTCCTTCCCTTCCCTTCCCTTCCCTTCCCTTCCCTTCCCTTCCCTTCCCTTCCCTTCCCTTCCCTTCCCTTCCCTTCCCTTCCCTTCCCTTCCCTTCCCTTCCCTTCCCTCCTTCCCTTCCCTTCCCTTCCCTTCCCTTCCCTTCCCTTCCCTTCCCTTCCCTTCCCTTCCCTTCCCTTCCCTTCCCTTCCCTTCCTCCCTTCCCTTCCCTCCCTTCCCTTCCCTTCCCTTCCCTTCCCTTCCCTTCCCTTCCCTTCCCTCCTCCCTCCCTTCCCTTCCCTGCCCTTCCCTTCCCTTCCCTTCCCTTCCCTTCCCTTCCCTCCCGTCCCTTCCCTTCCTCCCTTCCCTTCCCTTCCCTTCCCTTCCCTTCCCTTCCCTTCCCTTCCCTTCCCTTCCCTTCCCTTCCCTTCCCGTCCCTTCCCTTCCCTTCCCTTCCCTTCCCTTCCCTTCCCTTCCCTTCCCTTCCCTTCCCTTCCCTTCCCTTTCGCTTCCCAAACCTTCCCAAACCTTCCCAAACCTTCCCAAACCTTCCCAAACCTTCCCAAACCTTCCCTTCCCAAACCTTCCCAAACCTTCCCAAACCTTCCCAAACCTTCCCAAACCTTCCCTTCCCTCTCCAAAGGGATTTTCTTCCCAGGGTCATGGAAGGGGCCTGGGAAAACCTTTTTATGGTTTAGTTTGGGTTTTTTTCAAAGAAAATTTGGGATTTCAGGGTCATCCTGCTCTGAGGAAGCCAGGACTGTAATCCCAGAGGAAATACAGAACTGTAGGGAAAGGAGACTCAGGGAATCCTGGAATGGTTTGGAAAGGACCTTAAGGATCATCCCATTCCACCCTTGCCATGGCACGGACACCTCCCACTGTCCCAAACTGCTCCAGCCTGGCCTTGGACACTCCAGGGATCCAGAGGCAGCCACAGCTGCTCTGGGAATTCCATCCCACCCTCCCAGCCAGGAATTCCTTGTCTGGATGTGACAAATCAGGAGAATCTTCCAGAAAAGCCCCAGCAGCTCCCCAGGCTTTGGTTCACCTTTGGTCTCACAGATATTCCCATGGAACTCTGGAATTTCAGAGCTTCTCCTTCCGCTTTGGGAATGTGGCCCAGTGAGGCACTTTAAGGGATGGAATTGCTGAGGAATCCTGGAATGGTTTGGGCTGGAAAAGATCCTAAATCCCATCCAGTGCCACCCCTGCCATGGCACGGACACCTCCCACTGTCCCAGGGTGATCCAACCTGGCCTTGGACACTCCCAAGGCTCCAGGGGCAGCCACAGCTGCTCTGGGAATTTCATCCCAGCCAGGAATTCCCAGTCTCCCATCCATCCCTGCCCTCTGGCAGTGGGAGCCATTCCCTGTGTCCTGTCCCTCCATCCCTTGTCCCCAGTCCCTCTCCAGCTCTCCTGGAGCCCCCTCAGGCCCTGGCAGGGCTCTGAGCTCTCCCTGGAGCCTTCTCCTCTCCAGGGGAACATTCCCAGCTCTCCCACAGGGAAGTGCTCCAGCTCTCCCAGGGAAGGACCCTGGGTGAGCTCTGTGGGTGCTTTGGGTGCCATCCCTGCATTTTTGGATGGAGTTGGACAGAGAAGGAAAAGAGGGATCCAGACCTGGCTAAAGCCGGGATTTGGATTCAGTGCCCAGCCCAGGCCAGGTCCAGGTGAGCTGTGCTGTGATCCTCCCCGAGCAGGGAATGATGGGTTTGGCCATTCCCAAGGCATTCCCAAGCCATTCCCAGCTTCCCTGCATCCCACAGGGATCCCAAGCTGCATTTCTCTCCCAGCACTTGTCTCTGCCTGGAGTCTGGGAATGTCCTGTGCCAGCTTTTCCCAGCCATTCCTGCAGGAACAGCACCAGGACAGGCTCCAAACACCAAGATTTCTTTGCAGCTGGACCTCCATAAATTGATCATTAGAGAAATAATCGGAATATTTCCACCCAAAAATCTGGAATTCCTTCTTTTTTTCAGCGTCCCTCCCGATCCCCTTCCCATTTTAGGTGTTCCCCTCTTCCCTTGGCACCTGAGCCGGCTGCGGGCGCTGCCCACGCCGCGGGTTTGGAATCCTGACATCACCCAGACAATGAATTCTTCACTGAACTTGGCCCCGGGCCCCAGCAGCTCCCCAAATCCCGGGATAAAGTTGCCGGTGAACGTGGCCAGAAGAGGAGGGAAACCAGAAAAACAAAACAGAACCCGAGCCTGAGCCATTCCAGAGGAGCTGCAGCCACCCAAAAATGCAGGAGCAGCACAAAAAGGAGCCACGCTGTGCCCTCACCAACTCCCACTCCGTAATTTAAGGAAAATGCTGAAGGTTTGGGATTTTTTGAAGCCCTTCTCTGGTTTCCTCGGGGCCGGGATAAAAAAAGGAGGAGAGGAAAAAAATATTCCTGGTGTTCTTTCGCTGGGTAAACAGCGGAGCTCAGGGATTAATTTGGGGCTGGAGGATCCTTTCCCTCGGTTGGTTTTTCTCCCTGATTTCTAATTTTGTTCTCTGGGAGAGCAGGAGCTCCTCGTGGCACAGGGATGGGATATTTGAGCTGATCCAGGGGAAAATTCCTGGTGTTTTGGAGGAGAAATGGATGAAATCGCAGTGCTGGGGAGGGAAGGGTTGTCCTTTAATCATTCCTTTAATTATTCCAGGGAGACAATTCCTGTGCTGAGGAATTTTCCTCTTCCCTGGGGTAGGAATGAGGAGAAATAAAAAGGAAATTTCTGTGCTGGGTTATGAGGGAAGAACAACAAGCAATGAGCTTTTCCTGGGGAAAATGGGATTGGGAATAATGTTTGGGTCCCATGGAGAATCCCAGTGTGGCTGTGGAGCCTGAGGGACTCCAAAGTTCAGGGGTTCCCATTTTTCTCCATGGGACCGATGGAATTTCCCATCATTCCCCACAGCTTAAAGGGTAAACAAACCCCACAGGATCCTGGGAAATGTAGTTAACTTTGGGAATTTTCCAGCGCTGGAAGGGATTCCATCAATTTTTCTCTATAAATATATTTTGGTGCTTGTCCTGAACATTTTTAAAAATCAGTTTTTAGTCTGGGGGGGGGCAAAAATTCCATTTTTTTTTTAATTTCCATTTTTTTCTTTAAAACAGTATGCATAAATTAATTTTCCTTTCAAAAACATTGGGAAAGCCTGAGGAGCTGACCATGTCATTCCTAATTACTTTAAGGATGACTTTTTTCCTTCTTTTAGAGCCGCCTATTGTGATTATTCTTTAAAAATGAAATTGAAAATGGGAATTAAATTGAAATTAAAAATAAAAATTCCTTTAAAAATGCAAAGAACGGTCCTGGCTGCTCAGATTGGGAATGGGAAGGGAATTTTGGTTGCCTGTAGAAGATGGAAAAAAAGTTTTGGGATAGGAGAAGAGAATCTCCATCCCAAATCCTTTGTGAGTTTCTGATGGGCAGTGATGATTTCCTTGGAAAACCATAGGAAGGATTTAGGGGAGGAGATGCAAAATATCCAGGAAAAAATAAAACACAGGGAAGCCATGGGCTGATCCCAAGCCTTTTTTCCGTGTTGGGATTTGATGTCCAGCAGTTCCTTCAGGGTAAAAGATGAGCTCCACTTCCAGTCTGGCTTTGGGGTGATTTTCCCTGGATTTCGGGCACTCCAATTCTACCACGAGCACCCTGAGGGGAGAAATTCCCAGCTGAGGGAGCTGGGAAAGGGGCTCCAGAGGGATCTTCTGGCTCTGCAGAATTCCCTGGCCAGAGGGGGCAGCCCAGGGGGTCCCTGGGGCTCCCAGGGAACAAGGGATGAGATGAGAGGGAATGGCCCAGGTTGTTCCAAGGATGGGTTTAATTGGATATTTGGGATCATTTCTCCATGGAAAAGGTGCTCAGGCCTTGGAATTTCCCAGGAGAGTTTGGAGTCTCCACCCCTGGAGATGTCCAAGGAATTCCTGGATGTGGCACTCGGGGCTGTGGTGGGAATAGGGCACCGCTTGGACTCCATGATCCCAGAGATCTTTCCCAGCCTTGATAATCCTGGGATTCTCTCTGCTATGATTCCATAACCACAAATTTCCACACAAATACAAATATTTCCTTGCCCAATCTCTGCAGGATTTTATCCATCCTTTATCCTGCAATCCCTGCTGTGCATGGGGATCTTCATGGCCGTGTTGGCGCTGGGATTTTTAGGGACGTGGACATCCCTGTCTCTGTGGACCTGCAGGACCGCAATTCCCAGTCCCTTTCCCAATTTTTCCATGCAGGTGAAGCTCCCAAGTGGGGCTGGATGAAACTCTGGGGTGGGAGAGTGAGCCTGGAATGGAAGCTGGATGAGGAGACCCAAACACGGCACTGGAGAGGGTGGAAGGAGCATCCCAAGGAAGGTGGGAATTCTCCCCTCTCCTGAACAATTCCAGCTGTGCCATCCCGGTGTCACAGACATATTTTATGACAAATCCTTTTGCCAGGATATTTTCTCCTGAGGGGCTGAGAGGCCTCAGGACCGAAATGTGACCAAAGATTCTCTGCTGCTGTGGGATGCAAGGGGTGGATCTGGGATTGGTCTCGTGGGTTGTTTTTAATTAATGGCCAATCCCAGCCCGGCTCTCTCGGACTCTCTGGTCAGTCACAAGATTTTATCATCATTCCTTTCAAGCCTTCTGATGAAATCCTTTCTCTTTCTTTAGTGTAGTTTTAATTTATCATTCTCTTTTTAATATAACATATATCATAAAATAACAAATCAGCCTTGTGAAACACGGAGTCAAGTGTCCGGACCCAGCACATCCCTCGGGCTGTCCTGGAGTGCCAGGACCCTGCCAGGGGCTCAGGGACCCTGGCACACAGCCCAGGCCCCCTGGGGGTTTGGTTGTGACCCGTGGAGCGAGTTACCAACCTTGGGTGAGGATCTGCAAGCCACAAAAGTCCAAGTAGAATAATAATTAATTTGTCATGGGGTGAAAAAAACAGATTTTGGGGTTTTTAGAATGGGGTTCAGGGGGCAAGATGGAGGGATCTGGGCGTGCCCAGCCTTTCTCCTTCTTCTTCTTGTTCTCCAGCTCCTGCTGGGATGGCGGCACTTTGGGATGGGTTTGGAGCGGCAGCTCAGTGTCCGACAGAGGTGATGGGGATTGGGAAGGGATGGTCAATATTGCACAGGTGGTTTTGGGTACAAAGAGATCCCAGCACCGCCCCGGGGCAGGCAGAGCCTCTGTCTGTCCTGCTGAGCGACCTCGGCTGGGCAGGAGAAGGAATTTTATAGATCAGGAACAATGAACAGCCCTGAGACCGAGAGATGAAGAGCCCTGGCTCCTTCTCCAGTGCCAGGCTGGGAAAAGAGAGTTTGGGACACAGCTTGGGGTCACTGGGAGCAGCCAGAGCCCTGACAGTCAAGATTCCCATCTCTTCCCTCATCCTGGGACCCCTGCGAGCACCTCCCCAATCCCGGGTGGAGAAAAGGCTCCCAACACTCAGCTGAACTCTCCGGCCTTTTTAAGGAGAGGCCACTGCTTTATTTACTGCTCTTGGGAGGGCGGGAGAGCTGCGGCTCCCGGCCAAAATCCAGATGGGAATAACGTCTCCAAAGAGCACATTGAACTTGGAGGAGCCTCTTCCCTCCCATCTTTCTCCTTTCCTGGAGCTGAGCGCAGCCGGAATCCGTCAGAATCCCTGGCACGGGTCCTTATCTTTGCCATCGGCATCCCGGCCTTTTCTTGCTGACAAAAGAGGAATATTTGCCCAGGGAGGCTGTGGGAACACGGCATTCCCTCCGGCACTGATAAATCATGGCACAAACATGATCTGGGATCTGCAGGGAACGGACAAATCCATAAAATTCCCTGGATGGAGAGGGTCAGACCCCAGGCTGCCAGTCTGGGCTGACACAGGGAACTGGAGGATTTATTCAGAGAACCTCCTGAAGCTCCCAGCTCCCAGTCCTGCTCCTGAGGAAATATCGGGATTTTTGGCATTGATTGATAGAGAATTAATTGCTGTCGTTATTGTGGATCAGCTGCAATTTCAGCATGGCTAAAGCAGATTTTATTCCCTTCCCAAACGGAATTTTTAACCCCTAAACATCACATTAAATGATCTAATTCATAATTATTAATTAGACCATTATTAAACTTATAAAAATACGATTAAAATACCATTTAAAGGTGCAGAATGCGATTTTCAGGGACAAAGAGCTGAAAATCTGGCTGTTGAAAATTCCAAGCCTTTCAAGCCTTGCCAATCCCAGAAGTCAAAAAGAAGGAATAAAGGCTGGCTTTGGGAATGTGTGTGAAGCCATTGTTCTCTGGCTGTCAATCAGCAGCCTGTGGTTCCCGACAATGGAGTTGTTTTCCAAAGTTTCCCAAAGTTTACTCTGCAGAGTCATCGCAGCCTCGTGAAATCCGACTCCTGCTGTTGCTGTGGTTGGGAAATAAACCAGGGAGAGTTCTCCTTGTTTTCCTCATGGCTGCAGCTTCAGGATTTGCCCTTGGTGAGCGCTCGGGGATGCAGCTTTAAGAACCCCAAATCCTGGATCTTATTAAAATTCACCTGAAGGCTCATCCTTTGTCAATCCATGGAATCCATGGATTCCGTTGGATATTGTTCTGTGAGAATCTAAAAAAAAAATATTTAAAGTTCTTGTGCCCAACTTTTCCATCAGAGGGGGTTTAGCTCAGGAGTATCCCACCACTGGAACACAAAGGAGAGCTTGGAATAGGAATGAAATGTAGTTTGGGATCATCACAGTTCATCATTCCTGTCATAGGATCCCAGAAAGATTTGGGTGGGAAGGGATTTTAAGGATTATCCCAATCCCATCCCATTCCGTGGGCAGGGACACCTCCCACTGTCCCAGGCTGCTCTAGCCTGGCCTTGGACACTCCCAGGATCCAGGGGCAGCCACAGCTGCTCTGGGAATTCCATCCCAGCCAGGAATTCCCAATTCCCAGTCTCCCATCCATCCCTGCCCTCTGGCACTGGGAGCCATTCCCTGGGTCTTGTCCCTCCATCCCTTGTCCCCAGTCCCTCTCCAGCTCTCCTGGAGCCCCCTCAGGCCCTGGCAGGGCTCTGAGCTCTCCCTGGAGCCTTCTCCTCTCCAGGGGAACATTCCCAGCTCTCCCAGCCTGGCTCCAGCCCTGCAGCAGCCCCGGGGCCTCCTCTGGATTCACTTCCAGCAGTTCCAGGTCTTTCCTGTGCTGGGAGCCCCAGAGGAGGTTGAGGTTCCCCCCATAATTTTTTTTTCTCTTTTTTTGACTGACCCTGACTTATGGAAACCAAAGTTTTTTGTGACTCCACAGCACTTTTCCCAGACTTTCCATGGGATGTAGTGGGAATAGTCTCAGTTTGGGCTGGAATTCTCTGATGGAAGCACAGTTGGATAGGATGAACATTTGGAGCCAGCAGCTGATTCCTGAGGAGCCCACAGGGAGCTCGGAGCCACTGGATGAACTCTGCCCACCTTTTACATCCTCTGGGATTGTCCAGCCCAAATTCCAAACACTCCCGAACCTCCCCTGCTGTGGAGCTTCATCCATGGAGAAAATCCAGCATTTCAGAGGATCACAGACCCCATTCTGCTGGAAAAGGCCTCTGAGATCCTGGAACCCAAGCTGTGGCTCCTTTTGTTGCACGTGGGAATTTTTGGAAATGCAGGGAATTTTCTGGGATCAAAGGAAGATTTGCCTGAACTCTGCTTCCAGGCCAAACATCTCAGGAATAATTCCATTTTCCAAAGGGGATTCAGGATGGGAATGTGCCTGACAAGGAGGAGGTTTTGTTGTCCCAGCAGTGGCAGGAATTCCAGGGAAAGCTGGCACTGCACTCCCACATTTAAATATTCATGGAGAGGCGACAGGAGGTCTCTGAAAACACCTTTGGCTTTCCCCTCGCCTCATTAAACCCTTGGCATTCCCTGGATTCAGCCCAAGGTGTTGCCAAAAGCCTGGAATGGGGGGACAGTTGGGTGGCTGGGTGGGATCACAGCGACCTCACTGCCCTGAGGCTTCATCCTCATCCTCAGGAATGATTGGGAAATCTCCATGGTCATCTCTTGGTCAACGCTGGGAAAGTGGAGCAGAAGGAGGCAGGAAAGGTCTGGCCAGTGTCACTTCCTTGGTTTAGTGTCCCCTCTCAGAATAAGGAATGCCAGGATCCCCTTCCCATCCCTTCCCACCTGCACCAGAGAATCTGGGAATAAAGAAGCCCCTGAGGGGCCCTGGAAAGAGAAAACCAGGAGGGTTTTCCTCCAGTCTGACCTGGAATTGTCCAAGGCCAGCTTGGACAGGGCTTGGAGCACCCTGGGATTGTGGAAGGCGTTCGTGCCCATCCAGGGGGTGGAATGGGATGATCCTTACAGGCCCTTCCCACCCAAGCCATCCTGGAATTCTGGGATCCTCACTGCCCTGCAGCCGTGGGTTTGGTGGAGCACCACAGACCTGGCTGCCTCCAGCACAGCAACCCCAAAACGCAAAGCTTAAAGCGGTCAGAAGGGTTGGGATTAGGGGGGGTTAAACTGCCTCCCATCCCAAACCAGCCTGGGATTGCATGGATATCTTGGGAACAACCCAGGACACAGATCTGGTGTGGCAGGACTTTTCTTATCCCTGAGACTTCATCAATGATTCCTGAGGGACAGGAAAATGCTCCCGAAAAATTCCACCGCGAACTCCAGCCGGGTCCTGGAGTTTAACATTGCCAGAGGTCGATGTTCTCCAACTCTGCAGGATCACAGCTTGGAATAAATGGAAAACCAGGAGGATACTGGGGAGGAAGTCCAATCCTGAATAAATGCCGAGGTTCTGGCTGTTCCATCCGTGCAATCCCCTTGGGGACGGTTAAACAATCCCTTTGTCCCGCACTTTTCTGCTTGGGGCAGGAATTTTTAATCAGGCATAGCTGGCACGGAGTTAATGAGTAAAGCAGGGAAAATTAACTTCCAGAGGCTGGGGTACAGCAGGGACAGGGCTCCCAGCCTGGCTTACCTGGTCTCAGTCCCAGGGAATACTGAAGGAGAAAAATCAGGAATAAAGCGTGCCTAAGACACCCCTTGGTTGTTCTGTGCCTGGAAGTGGAACTCGGAGCTTGGAGCAGGAATTTTTCCATCTCTTGGTCTCCTCTGCCTGATACAGGCAGGGAAAAAGTTCGGATTTCTCAGGAGCCTGGTGCAAAGACAAAAAGCAGGGTGTGAAAGGAGTTGGTGATCCAAGTGGGCCCCAGAATCATGGAATGGTTTGGGTTGGATGGGACCCTAAGGATGATCCAGTGCCACCCCCTGGATGAGCAGGGACACCTCCCACTATTCCAGATTTCTCCAAGCCCCATCCAGCCTGGCCTTGGGCACTTCCAGGGATCCAGGGGCAGCCACAGCTTCTCTGGGCACCCTTTTAAAAATTGCATTGAAACCCTGTATAAAACAGATTTTACATTTCCATTTTTTATTTCATTTCTGCCCTCTTTTATTACGAGAGGGTAGAAAAAGGACAATAAATTGTAAAATACCCCCAAGTTCACACCAAAACAGCTTATTTGTTTTTTTACATCCACATATTTAAAAATCTGAAAGAAATAAATGTCTTATTAATATAAATGTTTTAATTTGTCCTAGCAAGACACTTTAGAGGATGGAATTGCGAAAGAATCGTGGAATGGTTTGGGTTGGAAAAGATCTTAAAGCCCATCCAGTGCCACCCATGCCATGGGCAGGGACACCTCCCACTGTCCCAGGGTGCTCCAGCCTGGCCTTGGGCACTGCCAGAGTTCCAGGGGCAGCCACAGCTGCTCTGGGAATTCCATCCCAGCCCCTCCCAGGGAGGAATTCCTCCCCAGTGTCCCATCTCTGTCAGCCTGAGCCCATCCCTCTGTCCTGTCCCTCCAGTTCCTGAGAAAAATTCCCTCTCCAGCTTCCCTGGAGCCCCTTCAAACACTGGAAGTTGCTCTGAGCTCTCCCCAGCTCCTTTTCCTCCCCGGGATGAGCATTCCCAGCTCTCCCAGCTCCACAGGGAAGTTGCTCCAGTCCCTTTATCAGCTCCATGGCCTCCTCTGGACTGACTCCAACATTCCCAAGTCCTTCTTAAACTGGGATCCTTCCCTGGAGGCAGCTGCACACCAGCCCCTCCCAGCAGAGAGGGAACAGGGAGCAGCTGGGAATGGCACTGGATCCACGTGTTCCCCTTGGATCCAAACACAGCTCTGCCTAAAATCCCTCTGGGAAGCACTGCTGGGATCACCGGAACTCAGTCCTTATGGTGGGACTTGATTGTGCTCAAGGCGAGCGCTGTGAGCCAGGTTTAGTTAGTCCGAGCTTAAACACACCCTGCCTCAGAATCATTCCAATGCACTGTTCCATGAACACCCCAGAATTCCCATCCTGAGCAGCTCCACGGGGCAGGAAGGATAAATCTGAAATCAAAGCTCGCAGGGCTCCCGAGGGCAGATGTGCAAATGTGGGACACTGAGAAGATTTTTGGGATCTCTGGGATGGCTTTGGGCTGCAACAAGGAATTTAAAGTCGGACTTAGTGTGGGAAAAGCGGGAGAAAATGTGGATAGCAGGGGGACAAGAGGAAAGAGAAAGTCCAAGTGTCTCCTTTTCCTGTCAGGAATCCTCACCTGGATCCAGCTGCTGGATGTGGCAGGAGGTGTGGAAAGGGTCAGAACAGTCTGGGAACATTTGGGATACCTGGGAATAAATTTCCAACCTCACCATTTGCTCCTCAGGGCACACAAAATTCCCTGGTTTTTCTCCTTCCCCACTTAATCTTCGAGGACAAAACCAGTCCCAAGTGTCACTGAAGGAAAATTCCAATAAAACCATGGATTTTTTCCTTGGAGGAGGGAGGAGAAACCAGGATTGGGTTTTCCACACCCAGGAGGGTGAGGGCCTAAAGCAGCAGGGATTTGAGGGAAAATCCTGCAGGATGGGATTTTTCTGGATGTTTCTGCATCCTGTAGGATCTGATCCTGTTCTTCACACACCGTTCATGGATGAACTCCCTGGCCTGGATTTGGGAGTGGAACGGGCACAGCCACAGGCAAGTGGGAAATGGAAGCTCAGGGATGAATCCGAAATTCCCAATCTTTTTCCTGCCAGGTCTGATCCTCCCCAGGTTCCTGAGCAAGAGTTCCTGAGCCAGGGGGAAGGGTGGGAAGAGAATGAGGAGCTGGAATACCAGTCCTGGAAAAATCCATGTTGGGGAATCTGAACCATCCACGCACTTCCAAGGGATTTTCCACCAGCGGGAGGAGGGATGAGATCAGAGCCTGGCCGAGGCTGAGACAAGCAGGAATAGCAGGAGGTTTTTAGGGAATAATGAAAACATTTTGGGATCAGGTGAAAATTCTGTGATTGGGAGGGAAGGAGGGAGGGGTATCCAGCAGAAATGGAGAGGGAAGATCCCGAAGGAAGCTGGAGTGGAATCTGGAATCACACAAGGTGGCAGTGCAGATTGTCAGCAGGGGCTTGGGGACATTGGGAAAAGGCTAAAAATATTCCATGGGATCAGATGCAACAGGAGACTCCAAGCATTGGCTGCTGGTGGAATTCCAGACAGGAATTCTGCTTGGGTGACTCCGCTGCGTTTGGAGCCCACAGGACAGCACCTGGGTTAATTCCTAATTGTTCCCATGGATTGATGAACACCAATTCCTGATCCAGTTGGGTTCCACCCAGAATTTATCCAACTTTTCCATCGTCACTCTTTGGACACCACCACTCTGATGGGGCTGAGGGCAACTGGGACCTCAAGGAACAGAGACAAATTCCAAAAATCTTGGATCCATTGCTTGGATCTGATGGCCAGGGGCTCATGGAATGAGCTCCGTGCAGGAGAGGAACATCCAGGTGATTCCGGGTAAATCTGGACACCATGGAATCCCAGAATCCCACCATGGTTTGGGTTGGAAGGGATCATCTCATTCCAGCTCCTGGACATTCCAATTGCCTTAGGTCGTGAGGAGTTTGGAGCTCAGCTGGGAATGTTCATCCCGGAGAAAAGGAGCTCCAGGGGGACCTTCTGGGACAGGAGGGGGCAGCCAGAGGGAGCTGGGATCTGCTGCCAGGGAACAGGGACAGGAGGAGAGGGAACGGCCTGAAGCTGTTCCAGGGAAGGGTTAAATTGGATATTTGGGATCATTTCTCCATGGAAAGCCTGGTGAGACATTGAAACTGCCCAGGGGGGTTTGGAATGCCCATCCCTGGAGGTGTCCAAGGAATTCCCGGATGTGGCACTCGGGGCTCTGCTGGGATCAGGCGCAGCCTGGACTCGATGATCCCGGAGATCTTTCCCAGCCTCAGTGGTTTTAGGATTCCCTGGATGCAAGAGCTGCTTTTCCCAGCTCCATTCCTCCTCCAGCCCCTCCTCAGCCCTGCCAAAACTCTCCAGGTGAACTGAGGAACTCCAGGAGAGGATTTTCCTGGGCTTTAATCCCAAACTCCTCAGGATTTTTTGGAAGCAATTCGCTCCCAGCTCCAGCACATCTGAGGAGGTTCAGGTTGGACACCAGGAGGAATTTCCCCATGGAAAGAGTGGTCAAGCCTCAGCAGGGGCTGCCCAGGGAAGTTTGGAGTGCCCATCCCTGGAAGTGTCCCAGGAATTCCTGGATGTGGCACTCGGGGCTCTGCTGGGATCAGGCGCAGCCTGGACTCGATGATCCCGGAGATCTTTCCCAGCCTCAGTGGTTTTAGGATTCCCTGGATGCAAGAGCTGCTTTTCCCAGCTGCATTCCTCCTCCAGCCCCTCCCTCAGCCCTGCCAAAACTCTCCAGGTGAACTGAGGAACTCCAGGAGAGGATTTTCCTGGGCTTCAATCCCAAACTCCTCAGGATTTTTTGGGAAGTAATTAACTCCCAGTTCCAGCACGTCTGAAGGTGGAGCAACTTCTGTGGGAAGGAGGAGGAAGGAATAGTGGGCAGCTGGGAAAGGATTGATGGGAATGATCTTGCAGGGACACGAGGAGCTGCCCAAGCAGGAGATGTGTGAAAATCCACCGGAAAACACTTGGAAAGACAGACCCAGGACAAGTTTACGTGATCTTGGTAATTTTAATATTTATAATTTTAAGGCTCAGCTCCTACAGAGGGTCCTAAAGGAAGATTTCCCCCTGAATGAAAGATCTTCCCAGGTAGTTCTCCAAAATTTTGGAATGCTGAATGAGGGAGAGGATGATGGTAAAATGATGGGAATGATCCCTGTCGGGGATGTGTCACTGATGCCGTCACGGTGTCATCCCATGGGAATGGGATGAAGGAGAGCAGAGAAAAGTTTCTCCTCTTGGAATTAACAGCAGAACCCTCAGTTCTTCATTCAGAGCTCCAGAAATCCAGGAAAGACATCAAAGAGGGAATAAAAAAATGGAAAAAAACACCTTTAATTCTTCCCAGATTTTTATTTCTTCTCAGCATTGTCCCAGCTTTGGAACTCAACCCCCAGGATTATTTCAGGGCTGTTTTCCTCCCGTTCCCATTCCTGGCTCAGGATAAATCCCTAATTTGTTGAAATCTGGACGGACAAATTGGAGCAGCAGCAGCAGCAGCACAAGTCGAGTTTTTGGGAGGAGCTTGGGAAAGCTCCAGCAGCCCTGAGAGATTCCAACATTTCTGCTCCGCTTCTGGAAGTGGAGCTTCACTTTTGGTCTCTGGCTCTGGATTTCGCTGCCAAAAAACCGCAAGGAAAATAATAAAGAAGCAAAACAACTGCGAGGGCTCGGGTTTCTGGGTGGTGACGAGGCCAATCTGCGTAAAGAGTTTTGATCCCGCGTCGTTCCTTGGGTTTGGGCCACGGTTTGTGCTCGGAGAGAGCTCCGAGCGCTGCTCCAGAAGCGTTCCCGCAAGGGCCGAGGTGGAGACAGCCCGGCACACAAAGGAAAGGGAATTTGTAGGGAGAGCCGGCTGCTGGAAAGGAGGGAAAGAGCGATTCAGGGAGCTCGGAGGCGCTGCCAGCAAAAAGGGAGGTGAACAGCAGGAAAACCAGGCTGGGGCGCTTTTCTTCTGGCTGATACCGGACTAGAATAGGAAAAAAATTGGGATTAATTGGAATGGAATCAGAATTAATGGGATTAATTGGAATGGAATCAGAATTAGTGGGATTAATTGGAATGGAATCAGAATTAATGGGATTAATTGGAATGGAATCAGAATTAGTGGGATTAATTGGAATAAAATCAGAATTAATGGGATTAATTGGAATGAAATCAGAATTAATGGGCTTTTATCAGGGAATCAGTTCCAAGGGCTAAAATAGGATCAGGGTTTGTGGAGGGAGTGGCTCCTTCAAGTGGGATTCAGCCCCGGGAAGTTGGAGGGAGGGAGAGACGGATGGATGGATGGATGGATGGATGGATGGATGGATGGATGGATGGATGGATGGATGGATGGATGGATGGATGGATGGATGGATGGATGGATGGATGGATGGATGGATGGATGGATGGATGGATGGATGGATGGATGGATGGATGGATGGATGGATGGATGGATGGATGGATGGATGGGGATTTGCCAGGATCTGCAGGTCTCCCTCTGGATAAAACCTCCTTGTGGTCAGGACACCTCCCACTATCCCAGGATGATCCAGCCTGGCCTTGGACACCTCCAGGGATCCAGGGGCAGCTAGAGCTGCTCTGGGAATTCCATCCCAGCCCCTCCCCACCCTCCCAGGGAAGGATTTTTCCTGGTACAAAATTTCCTTGGTTAAGTTTTATTTTGCCGCATTTTCCCTGTTTATCCTTTTTTTTTTTCCCCCTGTAACTTTTTTTTATTCCGTGTCCATCCAAAAAGGAATCCTCCCACCTTGGGACTGGAGAGCCCCACAAACGGATTTATACCCAAAATGCCCAAAGATCTGAGTTTTTCCATTTCCTTAAATGAAAAAGAGTTACAAACAGCTCAAAGGATGTTCTGGGAGTTTTACAGGATTATCCTGTTCTCTCCAGGCAGGGGGAACATTCCCTTCTGCTGGCTCCTTGTCCATTTTCCAATCCCGTATTTAATTGCTGGGGAGCCCAGATAAGATCAGGTGAAGCTGGGAGGGCTTGATTTTATGGGAATTTCCAAACCAGGACCGTTCTGCTTCCAGGTTTGGAAGATAAGGGATATTTCTGGACATTTCATTCCAAGCCCTGGCGTTCCGTGTGCCGGGACAGGAGCACATGGACTGGGAAGTGCTCTGCACACACGCAGAGGATTTATCTGAGCATGGGAAAATTGAGGAGTATTTTCCTCTGCCATCACTTTGGAGGAGACATTCCCAAAGCTGGATCCCAGCTCCCCAGTGCCCCATCCAGTCTTGTTTTCCCTGGTTTAGTCCTTTTCCCTAAGCTGGATCCCAGCTCTCCAGTGCCCCATCCAGTCTTGTTTTCCCTGGTTTAGTCCTTTTCCCAAATCTGGATCCCAGCTCCCCAGTGCCCCATCCAGTCTCTTTTTCCCTGGTTTAGTCCTTTTCCCATGGATCCCATCCGTGGGTGGGATTCTGGCAGCTCAGTTATGATACGGGAACAAAATGTTTTGGGACAAAGTTACCAAAAAGAAAAATTCCCTGTGCTCTTCATCCTTCCCTGCTGCCATCCCAGGCTTCCAGGAATTGTCCCATTCCTGAGTTTTGACAGGGACAAAGAACTTTCCAGGGATTTGGAGTCTGGGAAATTCTGACCACTATCCTCAAAGTTATTTATGGAAAGTTTATTTATTTATTCATTATTTATTCTTATCTATCTATATCCATATCTAGATATAAATAAAGGAAAATATTTTTTATATTATAAGTATAATTTTAATTATTCAAATATATACCTATATTAATTATTAATTATATATTATGATTTATAGTATATTTACATTATTTTATACTATTTCTATGTGTATATAATTATTTTTATTTATTATTTATTTTATTTATTTTTATTTATTATTTATTTATTTATTTATTTATTTAAAGAAACACCCAATATTTCCAAGGATTGGTCCCTTTGGTTCATACCCATTCCCTACTTTTGACAAAAATAAAAACAGGGAAAAATTGAATTAACTGGAATCACTGAGGGGAATGGGAATGAGGGCAAAGGATTCAGGATCCAATCCCTCAATTCCTAGAACTGGCTAAAAGGTGCCTTTGAATTCCCTAAATGTGGGAATGTCCCACAGGAATATGAGGTTTTTCACTGATTATTAACAGCTCAAACCCTTGAGGATGTGAAAAATGAGGGTGGAAATCCATGGAAAACTCCCTGTTTCCAACTGTCCATGGAAAGCCACTCCAGCTCGAGCTTTTTGTTGTCCCAAAAAGGGAATATTGCACTTTTCCACCTCATTCTGAGCAGGGTTTTGGGAATGCTCAGCGGAATCATGCAGACACCTTCAAACGTGATCCCAGAGCAACAATCGGCTCCTTCCAATGGGAACTGCTGGCAGATGGGAAGGAAAAACAGGAAAGGGTCAAACTCGGGGGTTTTCCCTTTTTTCTCCTCTTTTTCCTTTTCTCCCTGTTTTTCTTCCTCCTCAGCACTGATAGTTGGTGCTGCTGAAGGGAAAACGCTGAATTTGGGGGAATTTGATCCTGCTCTTCTCCAAGACCCAAAGCTCCATCCCTAATCCAAGGTTTCTCAAGGATTATTGGGAACAGGCCACCCTTTATGGACCAATCCCTAAAAATAGTCCAAGGCCAGGCTGGACAGGGTTTGGAGCAACCTGGGATGGAGGGAGGTGTCACTGCCCATGGCACTGGAATGAGGGAATCTTTCAAGTCCCTTCCAACCCAAAATATTCTGGAATTCTCTGCTTTTCCATGTGTTTTCTTTCAAGGCTTTGTTGGAGCATTTTCCTGTGTTCTTTATGCTGATGGATCTGTTGTGGCTTCCAAACTCAAGGCAGAGTCCTGGGACTCCCCAGTTCCAAGGAATTTTCCTTTTGCCAGGAGCTGCAGTGGGATGAAGCCAGTCAGGCTCTGACCCTCCCACTCTAATCCCCCCTGGATACCCTGGGAAAAATCCTTTGGAAGTGTGACATGGAGGTTGGAAGGTCGCCTCTAGATTTCCGCTCCTATGGAGTCACAAGAAGAGACAAAACCCCTGTGTTAGACACCACAAATCCATGGAATTCCATGGAAAAAGGAATTATCACCCTCAGGACCCTGCACATGCCATGGATGATTTCCCAGGTGAATTTCCATTGCTTCCCATTCACTGTTCCCTCTTGGAATCTGGGCAGTTTCTTGCCTGCAAGGTCTTTGAGTGGTTTTCCTCAGTAAGTTTAATGGCAAAATCTGCCAATAAAAAAGATAATTCCAAAAGATATTCCCTGTGTTTATTCCCTGTTTATTTCCACACGGTTTTTCTTTAACCTGCACTGCAGCTCCATGGTGCCACTTGTCACCTGGGAGCCCTGCAGCCTCAGGATTTGTGGCTGGAAAAAACCAGGATCCAAACCAGGATTTAGGCAGGGAGGGAGAGGAAAGAACTGTTTAATGAAATCTGGGATCTTGCAGAAGGAAAGGGAACTTCAGGATGTGTGGGCAGAGGAGGGGAGAAAAGAGAAGGAGGAAGGAAAAGAGAAGGAAAACTTATTCCAGGCCCAGGTAAAATATATTTCCTGCTGGAACTTCTTGGAAGGAACAATGCTGGGCCAGCTCCAGTTCCAAACCAGAAAAAAAGGGATCAGTCAGGGATAAAAACAGAGGAATGTTGTCTGGAAAAGTCCCATGTGGCATTTCCCTGCGGATGCTCCAGGCTGACCAGGGCCAGGCCGGGTCCTGCAGGAGATGGAGGCAGGGTGACAGCTCCACGTCCCCGCCAGCCACTCACACAGGGACACTCTGGGAATTCCCGGCAGCCCTGGAATGCCCTTGGGAACTGCTCTGGCCACTCCACTCCATTTGAATCCAGGTGATGGCCTGGTTTTCCCTACCCTCGTTGTTCCTGGTGTTTTCTTTCAGTGCCTGGGCTGTTGCCCAGGGGGTGTTGGGCCAAGCAGGAATTACTTTGGAGATCCACCCCGCTGCCTTCAGGAATCCAGAGGGAAATTCCACGCTCTGGTTTTAACTCATCCCCAGGGATGGCTCCATTTGCACAGGTGGGACTCTGGGATTTTGGGGAGCTCAGGGGGAAAACCGGGATCACCCACCCAGGGAGCACCGAGAGGCATCAGTAGGGTCTGGGAATTCCTGGTTTTTAGAAGGATTGGGATATTCTTTGGCCCTGTGGATCATGGAGGGATCTCCTCAGGATCAGTGGGATCTCTTCAGGGATTGGGAGGGCAGGAGCATCTCCAAACCTTGGTGTGATCCAGGCAAGACGGCTTTGGAAATATCCATCCTTTTGTTCCTGGTTCCTCCACAACTTCTCCCTCCTCTGGGGAGGAACAAGCCCTGCTCTCCTTGGAAAGGAATTCCTCAGGATTCTGTAGGACACAGGGACAGCTAAGCCCACAAAGCCCCTGAACGCTGAGAGCTGGGAGATAAAAGATAAGAAACTGAGGACAGGAGAGATTCGTGTGGCTTAGGATGGGCACAGATTTATGGAGTGCCAGGAAAGATCCCTGAAATCCCCTCCCAGTGTCCCCAAGCAGCGGGGATTCGGATGGAGACATCTTTATATGGATTTGGATTGGGACATTTCCATCTGGATTTGGATTGGGACATTTCTATCTGGATTTGGATTGGGATATTTCCATCTGGATTTAGATGAGGACACTTGTAGCTGGATTTGGATGAGGACATCTCTGTCTGGATTTGGATGAGGACATCTCTGTCTGGATTTGGATTGGGACATTTCCATCTGGATTTGGGTTGGGACATTTCCATCTGGATTTGGATTGGGATATTTTCATCTGGATTTGGATGGGGACATTTCTATCTGGATTTGGATGGGGACATTTCCATTTGGATTTAGATGAGGACACTTGTAGCTGGATTTGGATGAGGACACCTCTGTCTGGATTTGGACGAGGACATCTCTGTCTGGATTTGGATTGGGACATTTCCATTTGGATTTGCATAGGGACGTTTCCATTTAGATTTAGATGGGGACACTTCTACTTGGATTTGGACGAGAATGTTTCCAATTGGATTTGGATGAGGACATTTTTATCTGGATTTGGAAGTGGACATTTCCATTTGGATTTGGATGTGGACATTTCCATCTGAATTTGGGTGAGGACACCTCTGTCTGGATTTGGATGAGGACATTTTTATCTGGATTTGGATTGGGACATTTCCATCTGGATTTGGATTGGGACATTTCCATCTGGATTTGGATTGGGACATTTCCATCTGGATTTGGGTTGGGACATTTCCATCTGGATTTGGGTTGGGACATTTCCATCTGGATTTGGGTTGGGACATTTCCATTTGGATTTGGATGTGGACATTTCCATTTGGATTTGGATGTGGACATTTCTATTCTGAGCTTGGCCCAGCCCAGGTAAAAACCCTTTGAATTCCCCTTTATGTGATGGAATTTTTGAGACTCCCTGGCTGGGAATAACCCTGAAGTGAGGAGAGAGTTTATCCAACCTGGAATGAGGAGGGAAGGCCCAGGCTGGCTCCGAAGTCAGGTTCTGTTCCTTCCCACTGCTCTTTCTGGAATGCCTTGGAAGAATCCCAGCTTGGGCCAAAACAATGTGTGAGCCTCAACTCCCCTGAGGCTGGGAGAAGGATTTGGGGGAGCCGGGAGAAAGGCAGGAAAATCCAACATAATCATCCCCGAAAGAAATAATCCTGAGTGGATTTGTGCATAATAAAGAAATCTAAATAAAACAAAGAGAAAATCAGAAATGTAGCAGGAGAAGGGAATAAAAAAAATAAACATAAATTAAAATATAAATAACAAAAATGTAAGTAAAAATGTAAATAAAAATTTAAATAATGCAAATTTTAAAAATCACAAAACACAAATGCAAATACAAATAATTAAAAAAAAATTATAAATCATGTAAAGGGTTTTTTAGATGTCACTCCAAAGAATGTCCCTGTTTTATTTATGGCTTTCCAGCTGCTGGGGCACGGAGCAGAGGATTTATCTGCTCTAAATTTAGCCCCCCAAATGCTGGCCAGCCGGAATCCCAGCTATTCCAGGGATTAGCCTGGATAAATTGTGTTTGATATATGCTTGAGACAAGCAAAATATTCCCAGAGATAATTCCTAATCATAATGGAGGATCTGGAGGCTCAGACTTGACTTCAGAAGAGCAAAGGGAGGAAATAAATCCCTGTGGCAGAACGTTCCTTGCCACCCAAGGGTCTGGGAAAGGAACTTGCTCCATGCCTGCGTTCATTTCCCACCAACATTCCCAGACAGGCAACCAAGAAATGTCCTGGTTTTTCACTCCAAGGGAGAAAACTTTTCCTGTTCTGCTCTTTCCACATGGGAGCAGAACAGGAAAGAAATCCTTGGATCAAAATTCAAAGCCTGAGGAATGGAGGTTGTGCAAAAGCCTTTGGTTGACATCTGTGGGAAAGGGTCTGGAAAATCCAGCTCCAGTTGGGAATGGCGTCTGATCAAACTGGGATGGGGCTACTGGTGAGGGCAGGGAATTAACAGGGATCTCTTTTCTTTTCCAAGGGCCTCCACCCACACTGGGACAATCCCTGGAGTCAGCATGACCAGGGGGATGGAGGGAGTGGGAAAAACCCCTGGAGAAGGGCTGGGAGTGCTGGTGGGGGAGGGATGAACACGCCCTGACCTTGGGCTCCAGCAGCCCCGAAACCTGGAGGTGTCCTGGGCTGATCCCACAGTTTGGGCAGCAGGAAAAGGGGAATTCTGCCCCTCTGCCCCTCAGGTGAGACCCCACCTGCAGAGCTGCCCCTGATCCAACAGCACAGGGAGCTGGAGCTGCTGCAGGGCTGGAGCCAGGCTGGGAGAGCTGGGAATGCTCCCCTGGAGAGGAGAAGGCTCCAGGGAGAGCTCAGAGCCCTGCCAGGGCCTGAGGGGGCTCCAGGAGAGCTGGAGAGGGACTGGGGACAAGGGAGGGAGGGACAGGACACAGGGAATGGCTCCCACTGCCAGAGGGCAGGGATGGATGGGAGAGTGGGAATTGGGAATTCCTGGCTGGGATGGAATTCCCAGAGCAGCTGTGGCTGCCCCTGGATCCCTGGAGTGTCCAAGGCCAGCTTGGAGCAGTTTGGGACAGTGGGAGGTGTCCCTGCCATGGCAGGGGTGGCACTGGATGGGCTTTAGGATCTTTTCCAGCCCAAACCATTCCAGGATTCCTCGGCAATTCCATCCCTTAAAGTGCCTCACTGGGCCACATTCCCAAAGCAGGAAGGAGAAGCTCTGAAATTCCAGAGTTCCATGGGAATATCTGTGAGACCAAAGGTGAACCAAAGCCTGGAGAGCTGCTGGGGCCGTTCTGGAAGATTCTCCTGATTTGTCACATCCAGACTTCGTATCCAGCCCAGGAGAGTGCTCTGGCACGCCCAGTATTTGGGATTCAGGAATTATATCCATCTCACCATTCCTGGTGTCTCAAGGAGTGGAAGAATCTCAAGGGCAGCGCAGGGATCTCATTCCTGCTTTATGGACAGCCCCTGGAATTTCACTTTTCCCATCTGTTGTATCCATACCAGGGAGGCCCCATTCATGTCTTTCGATTTTCTTCCCTTTAGGAAAGCCCCAATTCCAAGAATTCCCTTTTCTCCTATGGAAGAAATGGCCAATAAACAAAACTTGCCCACTTTCTCCTCGTTTTTGTGGAACTTGGATTCTTATTCCAATATTATCCAGGCTCTCTCATCCTGTTAATGCAACTTTTAATTAAAATTGCTTAATTAAAGTCGCCTCTTCTCCACAGATACGAAAATGGGGTGATTTGGCCTTTATTAATGTGTTCTATTCCCAGGAAATGCAGAGGGAGGGAATCCTTCACCTTCCCACAGGGAATCCTGGATAGACTTCATGAAAATATCTCCCATCCCATCATTCCCTTACGGACTGTGCAGGCAACTTGGAAATTAACGGGAATTCTCCGAGGTTTCCTGGAAATCCAAATGGGTTTCCCTTCATCCTGAGGTGTCTCCATCTTCATCCCTGTCCTCCACCCCACTGATTCCTTTGGGGTTTCCTGGTTTGTGTCCTAAAAAATGATCCATTCTCGGCTTTTCCCAACGTTTCAGTGGAGTTTGAGGCAGCCCAAGGAAGGGAAGATGGGGGAAATTCAGGGATGGGAAGACAGGGAATTCAGGGATGGGAAGATGGGGGAATTCAGGGATGGGAAGATATAGGGGGGATCCAGGGCTGGGAATGTGGGGGAAATTCAGGGATGGGAAGATATAGGGGGGATCCAGGGATGGGAAGACAGGGAATTCAGGGATGGGAAGATTGGGGAAATGCAGGGATGAGAATGTGGGGGAAATTCAGGGAAGAGAAGATGGGACGATGCAGGGATGGGAAGATGGGGAATTCAGGGATGGGAAAACAGAGGAATTCAGGGATGGGAAGACAGAGGAGGTATCCAGGGAAGGGAATATGGGGGAAATTCAGGGATGAGAAGATACAGGGGGGATCCAGGGATGGGAAGATGGAGGAAATTTAGGGATGGGAAGATGGAGGGAATTTAGGCATGGGAAGATATAGGAAGTTTCCAGGGAAGAGAATGTGGGAGAAATTCAGGGAAGGGAAGATGGGGGCAAATTTAGGCATGGGAAGATGGGGAATTTAGGGATAGTAAGATGGGGGAATTGAGGGAAAGGAAGATGGGGAAAATTCAGGGATGAGAAGGTGGGGGGATTCAGGGATGGGAAGATGGGATTCAGGCAAGGGAAGATGGGGGAAATTCAGGGAAGGGAAGACAGGGGGATCCAGGGAAGGGAAGATACAGGGGGGATGCAGGGAAGGGAAAATGGGAAATTCAGGGAAGGCAATATGGGGGAAATTCAGGGCAGGGAATATGAGGGGAATTCCGGGAAGATCAAGGTCTGATCCCTCTGTTTCACCCTTCCATTTCCCATCCCCAGGGCTTTATCCCGAATTCCTTGATTAGCAGGAGCCAATCCCAGGGAACATCCATCGGCTTCTCCCCTTGAGGGAGGCAGGGCTGAGCTCCGTTCCTTGACAGCTCAGCCGGGATTAAGGAGCCGTTAATCCCGCGGGAGGGATTTGTGAGCAGAGCCCCGGGAGGTGATCCCTTGTAAACAGCTCATTAAGGACTTTACATCTCCCAGGTTTTTTTCCCTCTGGCTTTTCCCTCCCACACTCCCAGCCCGGGTAATTCCCTCCATCCCAGGCGTTGTAAGAGGATCCCGAGGGCATGCCCGGGATATTTTTAAGCCTCCACAGCTGCCAGCCCATTTTAAAGTCCCGTTTTGAGGCTGGTTCATCCTTGGCCTTCATAACTTTGCATAACCTGTGGCCGGAATTCTCTGCTGTTCCCTCTGGGATATGAGAGAGACACGGAACTGATCCAAGGGCTGGAGCCCCTCTGCTCTGGAGCCAGGCTGGGAGAGCTGGGAATGCTCCCCTGGAGAGGAGAAGGCTCCAGGGAGAGCTCAGAGCCCTGCCAGGGCCTGAGGGGGCTCCAGGAGAGCTGGAGAGGGACTGGGGACAAGGGATGGAGGGACAGGACACAGGGAATGGCTCCCACTGCCAGAGGGCAGGGATGGATGAGAGATTGGGAATTGGGAATTCCTGGCTGGGATGGAATTCCCAGAGCAGCTGTGGCTGCCCCTGGATCCCTGGCAGTGCCCAAAGCCAGGCTGGAGCACCCTGGGACAGTGGGAGGTGTCCCTGCCCATGGCAGGGGTGGCACTGGATGGGCTTTAGGATCTTTTCCAGCCCAAACCATTCCAGGATTCCTTGGCAATTCCTGTCTGGGATGGAATTCCCAGAGCAGCTGTGGCTGCCTCTGGATCCCGGCAGAGCCCAAGGATCACCCTGGGACAGTGGGAGGTGTCCCTGTTTTTCTGATCCATGGCTGGAACCAGCCGACTTTTAACCTTCCAGGCCAAACCATTCCCTGGTTCCACAATAAAATCCCAAATGGAATGGATAATCCAGCAATTCTCACTCCTTCCTCTGGTGGTATCACTCTGGGGTCACACCAGGACTGGGAATTTTGTCCTTGCCCTGCTGGACTTTTCCATCCCTGGATTTTCCTCTCTTGGAAGGAGCTGCTGAGCTTTCCTAGGCACAGCCAGGCTGCCTGCAGTGGGAATAACGTGTTTTATGGAAGTTAACTGCCTTAAATAAACACTCCCTGGGATCCAGGAGCTCCCAGCAGAGTCTCTTCCCCAAAATCCGCCAAAACAACACCGAGGCAAAAAGAGAGCAGGAAACACTCTGGAAAAACGGGATAAACACTGTGAAAATGGATTTTCCTCCTGTTTGATTGAGGGAATGGGTGGGGATATTGCCCAGCCCAAACTGCTTCCCATCCCTCCCCTCCATTTTTCTGCAGCTGGGATTTCCTTCCACGGGATTCTGGAGAATTCCTGCTATGCTAAGTGCTCTCCTGGCATGGAAAAGAGGAATCCCAGGGGGATTTTTGTTTGCAAACATCCCTGGGCTGTTGGAATAACGTTACAGTGATGGATTTCTGCCAGGTGTGAAAAACGCCCGGCACAGCTGGAATTCCATGTGGAACTCCACGTGTTTCTCCCTGCTTTGGACTATTTTCTTTTTCAGGAATATCCTCTGGAGTAACAACCCAGGCCTTCACCAGGAATTTGAATGGCTTTTCCTGGATGATGCCAACGTTATCCCATCCGGGATGCAGGGATGTGGACTTCAAAGTGGGGACAGAAACAGCTGGATGCACTTTTATCCCAAAGGAATTCCAGTCCCACCGACTGCCAAACTCTCCCAGGATGTGGTGACTCTCCTGGGCTTCCTCTTGTTGGAGCCCTGGTTGCTGAGAATTTTAGTTTAAATACTAAAATTTCTGGAATTTTAGTATTTAAACTAAACTTTCGGAATTTTAAACTTTCGGTGCTAACAGACGCTGACCCCCGAGAAAACAGAAAATTTACCTTAAAGCCATAAAAAACCTTCTAAATTAAATAAAGAACTAAGACTGTAAGTGTGGAGTCTAAATAAAAGTATATCACATCACATAGCAGCAGAAAACTTGAAATTTGAAGTTTTGGGATATGGTAATATATATAAACCAAGAGAGAAGTTTAAAAACATTAGCTAGTACTTCTTCACAAGTTTAAATTGTATTATCTAAATAAATAAAAAAAGTCCACATTAAGAACTGCAAGTAGTTAGTTATTAAGTTAAAAGTAAAAATAATTGAAGTATCAGTTCTTAATTAGATAATTTATCCTTAAAAAACCTTATGGAGAAAAAAGTACAACTCCATTTTTTAATTAAAGTACTATAAAACTCCCAATTTGAAAAACTGCAACATAAATAAAAACTAATAAACATCCAAGTCCAAACAAAAAATACCAAAACCACAACCAAAAAACCACACATTCTCTAAAAAACTGACCCGAAGAGAGGCCATGCAAAATAATTCCTAAAATATGTAAACTGATTAACAGAAAAATATGAATGTGCTTAAAAGTCTATGAATATGCAGCGAGATAATGTCATGAAAGAAGCATTTAAAGAATATCTCCAAAGATCCCAGCGCTCCTGGCTGAATTCCCAGCACCCGGCCCTCTTAACCCTTCGCTTTAGTTCTGCCTCCTGCTCTCTCTTCATTCGTCTTTTTAAACCTTACCAAGGAAATAAATCTCGTTTCTCACCCTTGCTTGGTGTGAATGCAGCATCAGGCAGGTTGTTTTGGATGAAAATTCATCCCCAAACACCAGAGGTTGATCTCCAAAAAGGAGACAGAGCAGTCCTGGAGCTCTATTCCAATCAAGGCAGAGGCCATGGGGCATTCCCTGGGATCTCTCCCATTTTTGGAGGACTCAGCCTCCTTTTTATCCCAGTTTTCAGCCACATTTCCCTTCTCTCTTTCCCCATTTCTGAGCTACTGGAGAGGTTCAGACATCCCAGAACACCTGATCCCAGAGATTCCCATCTAATGTACAACCCTCCCTTTTCATTTTTAATTCTTATGGAATTCAGGGGTTTTTATTCCCCGTTGTTTCTTTCATCCTTCAATGTTTGTTTCATTTCTCAGCAAACCCAAAGTTCATTTGTAAAAGCAAATCTCTTTTCCCATCCATCAATCAGTCGAATCCTTCCCGTTGTTTCTTTTCTCTCCCAGTGCTGGTTTTATCCCCCAGCAGCCCCACAGCTGCTTTGGGAACACAAATCCCCCGTTCCTCTCAAGGTCAATGCCCCTCCAAGGATACAAACGGGGAATCCCTGCAGAGAAACTTCCAGAGAGGCACCAGCAGTGGCAGTGACTCAACCTCCCAAAATCTCTGCAAAGACAAAACATTCCGAGTGCCAGAGCCCAGGACATCCCTCTGGCTGCCCTGGGTGACTCCAGACCCTGGCAGGGGGCTCAGAGACCTTGGCATGGAGTCAGAAACACCTGAGCCTTGGATTTTAGCCCATGGAAACCATTCCCAACTTTGTGTGAGGAGTTACAAGGCCACAAGGGTTTGAGTAGAATGACAGTGAATTTGTCACAGGTGAAAAAGTAGAATTTTGGGGATTTAGAATGGGGGTTCAAGAGGCAAGATGGAGGAATCTGGGTGTGTCCTGTCATCCTTGTCCTTCTCCTTCTTGTCCTCCATCTTCCGGGTGATGGTGACACTTCTGGGTTGGTTTAGAGACAGACTGTCTGACACAGGTGACAGGGATTGGGAAATTATTGTAAATAAAGCACAGGTGGTTTTTAGTCTAAAAAGCCAACAGCACCCCAAGGGCAGGGACTGAGCCACAGCCCGACCTGCTGGACAGAGCTCAGCAGGGCACAGAGAGAATGGAACAGACAAGAGAAAATAAACAGCCTTGGAAAGCAGAACCAACCAATCTCCACTTCTTCTTCTCGGGAAACAGAGACTTTTAAATACCTCGGGAGCCATTTCAATCACAGAAACCCGAGATCCAAGAGCTTCGATGGGATCTGCACAGCCGAGCCCAGCTCGGTTTCAGGATCACCAGATCCTCGGGATCAGGTGGCAGGAGCTGCCCCCACTGCATCCCAAACTCTGCCTGTCACGGGAGGGAAATGTCTGGAACGCTCCATCCTCGTGCTCCACAGGGATGGGATTGCACTGCAGGGATCCAATAAACCCGGACGTGTCACAGTCACATTCTCTGAAAAATCCCTTTGCCCAGGATTCTTTCTCCTGGGAAGCTGAGAAGCCTCGGAGAAAAAGGAAAACAATTCTGATCTCATTGCTTCTCCTGTGTTTTGCTGCTTTGGAATGTGGTTGGAGATTGTTTATCCAACAGGTGATTGTTTCATTTGAGAGGAACGGGAGATTTGTGTTCCCAAAGCAGCTGTGGGGCTGCTGGGGGATAAAACCAGCACTGGGAGAGAAAAGAAACAACGGGAACAATTTGACTGATTGATGGATGGGAAAAGAGATTTGCTTTTACAAATGAACTTTGGGTTTGCTGAGAAATGAAATTAGACATTGAAAGATGAAAGAAACAATGGGGAAGAAAAACCCCTGAATTCCATAAGAATTAAAAATGAAAAGGGAGGGTTGTACATTAGAGAGGAATCTCTGGGATCAGGTGTTCTGGGAAGTCTGAACCTCCCAAGTAGCTCAGAAATGGGGAAAGAGGGAAGGGAAATGTGGCTGGAAATTGGGATAAAAAGGGAGGCTGAGTCCTCCAAAAATCAGAGAGATCCCAGGGAATGCCCCATGGCCTCTGCCTTGGTTGGAATAGAGTTCCAGGGCTGCTCTGTCTCCTTTGGGACATCAGCCTCTGGTGTTTGGGGATGAATTTCCCTGACACTTTGGTTTTTGGTGTGAGTTGTTTGGACTCTTTGGCCAATCAGGGCCAAGCTGTGTCGGACTCTGGAGAGAGTCAGGAGTTTCATTTTCATCCTTTTACCCTTCAGTCTGTATCCTTTCTCTATTCTTTAGTGTAGTTTATTATTCTTTAATATAATATAGATCATAAAATGCTAAATGAGCCTTCTGAGCACACGGGGTCAGACCCATCATCCCCTCCCTCACCTGGGAACCCCATAAATACATCAGGGATGGATTTTGGCAGCTCCGTGGCCCCTGCCAGAAATCCCTGCTCCGATTCCTTTAGGGATGGCTGCCTTGGGACAATCCTAATTAAACCCAGCTGGCCCTGACTACATTTAGGGATATTTATTTTGGGGGGTTTTGTGTTTTTTGGGTTTTTTCCCTTCTGTTTTATCCATAGGGCTGTAAGGAATTTCCAGCCAAGGAGCAACAGGTGTGTTTGGATCAGGTAATGGGAACAGGGGCAGGATGAAGGGATGGAAAATCAATGGAAGGGGCTGAAATCCCAAAAAACTGACCAGGGCAATGTGGGGATTTATCTGTTGTAGGGCTGTGACTGGAAAGGAAATCCCCAAATTCTCACAGCTGTGGGAATGAGAGGTGGGAATAGTTCTGATTCCTGGTGGGAATTTTAACACCCTGAGTGTCCATCCAATCCCAAGGCGGGAATAACGACATCCCTGCTTTTCCTGACAGAGGTTTATGTAAACCCAGCTTAAAGCTTTCCAGCAGGCCCAAGTTTTCCATCAGACAGATTCCAGCAGCTGGGATTCATCCCAACACGGAGCTTTCCCAAACATTTCAGCAGGAAGATGAAGTGCAGGTTAAGCTCTTCTCACAACCACTGGGAACGGAGTTTTGTGGGCTTTGAGCCACAGGGAGGGAATTTTTACAAGGATAGGCAGTGATGGGATAGGAGGGGATGGCTTCAAACAGAAGGAGAGTGGGTTTGGATGGATATTGGGAAGGAATTCCGTACTCCGAGGATGGTGAGGGTCTGGCACACTTTTCCAGAGAAGCTCTGATGCTCTTTCCCAGCCATCCACGCTGTGCCAAATGATGGCATTGCAGTTTCCTTGGCAAAGCCAGAGGGGCAGGATTGGTGGATCCATTGGAAAAGAGCCCCAGGGATCGCTGATTCCAGGTAAATCAACAAACTCCATCCAGCTGGGAATAACGGTGAGGATTGTGGGGATGAGGGAAGAGTCCTGGAGAGGTGTTCTCTGGGTGAGGGGTGTCCGTGGTTATCCCTGCTGCCCTCGGGCCAAAGGAAAAGGTTTAAATGATCCCTGGAGAGGACAGGGATCCTCCCTGGGGAAAATGCACATTAAGAATGGAATCAGAGAATTCCAGGATGGTTTGGGTTGGAGAAGAACTTAAGGATTATCCAATTCCATCCCCTGCCATGGGTAGGGACACCTTTCACCATCCCAGGTTGATCCAAGCCCTGTCCAACCTGGCCTTGGACACTTCCGGGGGGCATCCACAGCTGCTCTGGGAATTCCATCCCAGCCAGGAATTCCCAGTTCCCAATCTCCCATCCATCCCTGCCCTCTGGCAGTGGGAGCCATTCCCTGTGTCCTGTCCCTCCATCCCTTGTCCCCAGTCCCTCTCCAGCTCTCCTGGAGCCCCCTCAGGCCCTGGCAGGGCTCTGAGCTCTCCCTGGAGCCTTCTCCTCTCCAGGGGAACATTCCCAATTTTCCCAGTTTTTCCTTATGGGAAAGCTGCTCCCTCCCTGGGATCACCCAGAACTGGCTCATGACAAGCAGCTTTCCAGCTCCCATGAATCTCTGCCCTTCTCGTCCCAAATGAAATTCCATGGATGTTCAAGGTGGATCAGCTGGGCTGTCACAGACCTCATGCAGTCCTCAGTCCTTGGGTATGTATCCCAATCTTGTTCCAGCTCCTGGAGCCTGGATGTGGGAAACCTCTCCTGGAAGAAAGGGGAAAGAGAGGGGGAAATCTATTTAAAAAGGGGGAAAGGATGGGTTTGAAGGACAACGAAATTTTAATTGGATGTCAAGGCTAAAATGCCGGGTTTGTGAATGCCTTACTAAAAAAGATCCCGAAATCTTTCAGAAATGGAATAAGAGGATAAGGTGGAGCTGAGGCAGAGAAATAAAAAGTGACTTGAAGCCCAGCCTGGGGCAAATCCTGGGTGAGAATTCCCGACCCCAGGATCCCATTCCCTGCTCAGGGGCTGAGCCGTGTCTGTCCCAGACAGATCCAGGGGTGCCTTTGGATGTTCCCTTTGACCCCCAATCCTGCTCCGGAGCTCAGCTCTGCTCACGCCTCCCAGGCTTCTCCAGCCAAGCCGGGCGGAGCATTCCCAGGAATTCGGGAGCTGAGCCCTCAGCCCTTGATCCCGGGACATTCCTGGCGTTCCTACGTGTCCATTGTTCCCCAGCCGGTGGCTCGGGTTGGGTTACAGCCCCACAGGGAAGGGGGGGGAGCGTCACAACCGGAGCCCAAATTCCAGCCCATGAAAAAGGCAGGAGAGTATTTTGGGAAGTGACATCGATGTTCCACCTGTGGCATCCCAAAAAAAGGCTCCGTGTTCCCTTTGGATCTCCCCCCTCCTGGTTAAAATACCAGGATAAACCAACTCCAAGGAAATGAAGGAAATCAACTTTTAAAACATTCCTGTGGGAGTTTTCCCCATCCTCTTTTCCTCCTCTTCCCGCTTACATTTAGGCTTCATTTTGGTGTTTTATTCCTTTTTTCCCCCATAATTTCAAAATTCCCTTTCCTCCCCATGTTTAACTGGGATAAAAGCTGGAATTGTGGTTCCTGCTGCAACTTCAAGGGAATCCCAGGATTCAAATCCCAGTAAAAAATAATGGCAAGGTGCAAATTCCTTGGATCACCACTGTGAAGTGGTGATCACCACTTGGATCACCATATCCATGTTTATGGATACAGTTGAAATTTTAAATATCTCTGAGAAAAAACAGGAGGAGGACCGGGATAATTTTCCAAAGAGAACAAAAGTCTGTCATTAACAGAAACAGATTATCATGAAGTCTGAAGAAATATTTTTTAATTAATCCTTTTAATGATTTAATTAATCCTTTTTTTCTTGCCCAAAACCCCTGAAGGATCCTGCTGATTTTTTTTTTCCAGGCTTTTGGAATTTTTTTACTGGCTTTGCAGCGATGGAACGCCCAAAACCAGATCCCTTCTGCTCCTTGTCCCTTGGTGCTTCCCCATCCAAGGATCCATCAGGAACTGGTTTTCCATGGAATCCCACACGGCTCCGTGAGGAAGAGCACGTTCTCCCTTGGATTGTGCTGCTTGGGACCTTCAACGTTCCATTTTCCGTAGAAAAGAAACTTTTGATTCTGATTTTGGATCCTTCTTTTCTTGTCCCAGGGAGGAGCCAACATGTGCTGTCCTGATCCCAGAAGTTGGGAAGGAATGGATGGATCCTGCTCCCTATCCACAGCTGGGATAAATCAGCGTTTTTCCCTTGAAGTTTTGGAAGCGGCTGATTTAGAGCAGCTGAAGGGTTGGGCCAAAAGTGGGAGCTGGCTTTTTCTTGGGAGCTGGAATTCCTGTAGGAAACAGGGATAACACTGGGCAAGCACCCCATGGGATTTGGGAAGTGGGAATTTTCATCCAGGTGGAAATTCCCATTTTTCCCCATATTTCTGTGCCCCCCAGCAGCTTCTCAGCAGGCCAAGCCCCTCTCATGGTCCCACCTCATCCCTTTTTCCATGTGGAACCAACACCTTCCCATCTCCCTTCCCTCCCTGTTTTATCCATTCTGGAGTTGATGGAAAACCTGGAAGATCTGGCAAAAAAATTGGGAGAGAAATTGAGAATTCCTCTAAATTCCCCATCTGGCTTTCTTTCCTTTTTTTTTTTTTTTCTATTTTTTTTAAATGGATAATTTTCCTTTTATTTTTAAACCGCTTTGTATTTTTTCTTCCATAAATATCCTGGAAATGCCAAAGCCTTTTGGAAAGCTTGGAATTTCTGTTTTAAACAGGGTTCGCTAAAGGGTGAGGAGCAGATGTGGTTTGGAGCTGGTTTTCCTCATCCAACATCTGTCAGGAACATCTGGGCCTGAGAAGCCCCCCAAAAAATTCCTCGTTTTTGGGTCACAAATCTTCTAAAAACACTTTTTTAATGCTCTCGGGGGAAGGCCTCAAGCTGTGTCCGTCTCCCAGTTCCAAGGGCAGAATTCCTTAGTGGGAGAAGTTGCACAACCGTTTCTGGTTGGAATGGGAACATCTTTGACGCGTTTAAAGACGTCTGGAGCCCTTCCAGGGATGTTTTGGAAGTGAGAATTGGAGTTTAAAATCCCAAATTAGTTCGGTTTTTATTTTGAACTCAGATCCCGAAACGTTCCAGAGGGGGACAAATCAAACATCTGGAAAAGGATACATTTTTTTTTCTCCCCAAATAATTGAATTTTAACAGCCCACAACAATATTCCATGGGAATTGGTCCCCTTCTCCCAGGTTTTTGTTTTCCTTGGAAAAGGGGGGTTCACATTCCCTCTCCAGTTTCCTTTCCTGAGGGGGAATGTGGCAAAATGCAGGAAAAGGATGGGAATTGGGAGATAACCTCATCCAGGTCCCTTTTCCATGAAATGTGGCTCCAGATATTTTGTGTTCCCTTTCCAAGCTGATTCCAGCAGACATTCCAGCATTCCATTCCATGGGACAGCCAGACTTATCGAGGATCATGAGGCACTGGGGCAGCATTCCCAAATTTCAGTCATCCGGATTTTGGCTGGAATGTTTTGTTTTCACTTCAATCCCGATTTTCTGGTCCTTAAATCCAGTTGGTTTTGGGTTTTTGGGTTTATTTTTGGGTTTTGTGGGAAATGTCTTGCTGAGTCCTGGAGAAACTTTCCCTACCCTGAGAATCCAGGGAATTTTAGACAATTCCCAGCCATCCCAGTTTCTCCTATGGGACTCTGGAATGACTTCTTGGCACAGAAAAGTTGAGGAGGAATCTCCACCCTCTGCCCCAAATCCATTCGTAGGAAAAGCAATTTTTGGGCAGGTTTGGGGTTTTTTAGGGAGCTGCTGGGATTCCAGGGATCTTCCTGGAAGAGCTGGATGAAGGATTTAGGAAAAGATTTGGCTGTTGGCAGAAGGACTTGCAGGGCATTGGAATGTCTTGAATCCATGGAATTGGTCCAGGCAGAGGTTCGGTGCCTGCAGGGATTGAAAACCCATCAGGTGCTTCCCTGGTTTGGGTGGATTTGGGATATTTAAAATAAAGATGAACTCAGGAAATCTTGGGATCCTGGAATGGTTTGGCTTGGGAAGGACCATCAGACCATCCTCTTCCAATCCATGGGCTCCAAGCTTTGTCCAACCTGGCTTTGGACACTTCCAGGGATCCAGGGGCAGCCTCAGCTCCTCTGGGAATTCCATCCCAGCCCCTTTCCCACCCTCCCAGCCAGGAATTCCCAATATCCCATCCATCCCTGCCCTCTGATTGTTTCCTGAAAAATCCACCTGATCTGCTCAGGGATTTTGGCCATCCACAGATCCTCGCCAATGAACTCCCCAAAAATCCGTGGATTTACCCTGGATTTAGGGGAGGAGCAGGAAGGAGGAAACAGAATCAAATCCCAAAGGATTTAACTGGGATCTTAGCCCAGAATTTTCCAATCCAAGCAGAAGTGACTTCCCATAAAATGTCAGGAAACGAGGACTTTTTGATGTTCACAGAAGTGCAAAGGATCATTCCTGAATATTCCTTACCATAAATATATAAAAATATTGTGGACAAAATCTTGGATAATCCAGAACTTTGCCTGGAAATCCAGCTGAGGTGATTTCCAGCCCTTTCTCCTGACCGTTTTCCCTGTTATTTATTTTCAGCAGGAAAAAAGCTGAGGAGGAAAAAAAAGAAAAAAATCCCAAAAAATCAGCCAATTTCCCAAATGTGGCTGATTTGTGGGATTTGGGAGAGAAGGGAAACCTGATTTGTGGGATTTGGGAGAGAAGGGAAACCTGGTTTGTGGGATTTGGGAGGAAAGACAAATCCATCTTTCCTGGTTTTTCTGGGCTCTTCTTATCTGGCAGAGGTGGAGGCGACGATCCCAAGCTGCTGCTGAGATCCTGCTGGCATCTTAATGGCCTGATATTTTCCAGGGCCGTTTTCCATCCAGGAATGCAGCCTGGTGGCTTTGTAAACGTGTGAAACCTGCCCCCGTGGCTGCAGCTGATCCCAAATCCCAAATTAGTTTTCACTGGAATTTTGCAGCTCGAAATGAGTAGAATTCAAAATTCCCTGGATCTGTGCTGATCCCAGAAATGTGGATTGAGGAATTTATAGTGAACGTGGTGAAATAAATCCCTGGGATTGCTCGGGATCTGTAAAAGCTCCCCCAGTTCTCCAGCCACGACTCATTCCAATGCAGGAATTAAAGAGGGAAAAGCTTTTCCAGGACATGAAAACAAGGAATGATTCCTGTTATTTCTGTTATTTTTCCCAGTTCCAGGGAGTTTTCCAGGCCAGGCTGGAATACCCTGGTCTAATGGAAGGTGTCCATTACATAAACGGGATAAACGGGATAGGTGGGATAAGTGGGATAAATGGGATGAATGGGATAAATGGGATAAACAGGATAAACGGGATAAATGGGATAAATGGGATAAATGGGATAAACGGGATAAACGGGATAAATGGGATAAATGGGATAAATGGGATAAATGGGATAAATGATCTTCCAGGTGCCTTCCAACCCAAACCATTCCATGGATTCAGTGATCCCACGGTTCTGTTTCTTCCCCAGGATATCTCCAGCGTGCAGAGTTTGTGGGGATCCCTTCTGATCCCAGAAACCTCCCTGTCCTAATCCCTGTTGGGCAGAAAATGGGGAAATGGGAAGGAGAAACCTGCAGGAAAACTTTTCCAGTGGGGCTTTGCCACCTGAAGGATATCCGGGAAGAGGGAGGATCCAGGAAAAGCATGGAAGGGGTTTGGATTGTGGATATCCAGGATGACACCAAAAGGAGCTCCAAGAGATTCATCCATCCACTGATATTTATTGGAATTCCAGCCTGGATCCCCTGACAAGTACACTGTGACTTAGTGGGTGGCTGCTTTGTTCCAGGTTTTTGGGAAAATACAAATAATCCAAGGAATGTTCAAGCGCCCCTCTGCCAAAGGGTGCTCCTGGTGAAAAAAAAAGGACCTGGAAATGGAAAACATCCTGGAAAAACGACAGGAATCTGGGAATTATTCCCTGCATTTTGCTTTGAGGGGAAGCATTCCCAACCCAAGTGAGTCTGGAATTAGGAAAGCTCCAAAGGGAGCTCTTATCTCAGTCCTTGGGACAGGAATTTGGCACTCGAGTCCCTAAAAAGGGCTGGAAAATCCAGGATGAGGCTGCACTTCCAGCGGGGGGCTGGGTTCTCCCTGCTCCTGGATGCATTTTCCTCAAAGCCATCCCGGTTTTTGGGCCCCTTCCCAGGAGAAGGGCAGCGTGTGATCCGAGACGGGAATTCTCCCTGTGCCAGCTGACACCGCGTGGATGCTTCAGCTTCCCTAAAGCCCCATCCTCAGCTCTAAATATAAACCTGGGCTTATCTCTGCATGACAAAGGCCAGGGGGGCCATCCAGCCTGGAAAAGCGAGCTGGGAATGTCACTCAGGAGCCGGGAATGTCACTCGGGATGGGCCTGGCAAGGACCAAACCCATCGGAGCACCTGGATCGTAACCCAGCCTCCCCCTCGTCCCTGCCCAGCGAAAATGTTTGAGCCGGTGCCAGGCTCGGCCTAAACCCCCCAAAATCTCTTTTCCATGGAAGTGTTAATTGGGAACAATGCCGGATCCAAAATAGCCGGGGCCAGTCTTGTCCTTTTATAGCCGTGGCCCCATTGTGAGCGGTGGCATGTGACAGGTCTGGGAGGGACAATGTGGCACTTCCCCAGGGGATAAAGGCCCACTCCAGCCCGGGATTTTTCCTGCGGCAGCTCCTCTTTCCTGCCTTTCCCACCCTCTCCGTCTCTCCTTCCCAAATCAGCCATGGCTCCCAAGAAGCCCGAGCCTAAGAAGGCCGAGCCTAAGAAGGAAGAGCCCAAACCGGCGCCTAAGCCAGCGGAGCCAGAGCCCAAGAAAGAAGTGGAGTTTAACCCAGCTTCAGTCAAAGTAGGTGGATCCATCCTGGGGTGGCGTTGGAGCTGCTGGAGGAGTGGGATACTGGGAATTGATATCCTCAAAAATCAGCTGGGAATTGGGTTTGGGCCGAAATGTGAATGAGCCAGGAGGGATGAACTCTGCAAGGCACAGGAGGATTTCTTTGTGGGGCTTTGTCCTTTGGGAATTGTCCTGTGGGGAAAAAGAATGTCCTTTGGGAATTGTTCTTTAGGGAAAGGGATTGTCCTTTGGGAATTGTCTTTTGGGGAAAAGGATTGTCCTTTGGGAATTCTCCTTTGGGGGAAGGGATTGTCCTTTGGGAATGGTCTTTTGGGGAAAAGGATTGTCCTTTGGGAATTCTCCTTTGGGGGAAGGGATTGTCCTTTGGGAATTGTCCTTTGGAAATTGTTCTTTAGGGAAAAGAATTGCCCTTTGGAAAAGGGCATTGCCTTTGGGAATTGTCCTTTGGGGGAAAGGATTGTCCTTTGGGAATTGTCCTTTGGGAATTGTCCTTTTGGGGAAAAAGAATGTCTTTTGGGAATTGTCCTTTGGGGGAAAGGATTGTCCTTTGGGAATTGTCCTTTTGGAATTGTCCTTTGGGGAAAGGGTTTGCCCTTTGGGAATTGTCCTTTGGGAATTATCCTTTGGGAATTGTCTTTTGGGAATTTTCCTTTGAGAGAGGGCATTGCCTTTGGAAAAAGAAGAGGAGCTTTGCAGGATCTCTTTTTAGTGGGAATTTGGAGCAGACAATCACAGGATCAGGGAATCCCAGAATCCTGGAATGCTTTGGATTAGGACAGACCTTCAATCCCATCCAGTCCCATTCCATGGGCAGGGACCTTCCACTGTCCCAGCTTGATCCAAGCCCCAACGTCCAGCCTGGCCTGGGACATTTCCAGGGATCCAGGGGCAGCCACAGCTGCTCTGGGAATTCCATCCCAGCCTCTCCCCACCCTCCCAGCCAGGAATTCCCAATTCCCAATCTCCCATCTCTCACTTTGAAGCCATTCCCTGTGTCCTGTCCCTCCATCCCTTGTCCCCAGTCCCTCCCCAGCTCTCCTGGAGCCCCCTCAGGCCCTGGCAGGGCTCTGAGCTCTCCCTGGAGCCTTCTCCTCTCCAGGGGAACATTCCCAACTGATAAATATCCCTGGATCCCCAAAAAGCAGTTTTCCCTCAGGAAGACCTGGGAATTATGTGAGAAAGGGAAGAAGCTGCTTTGTCTCCTCATGGATCAAATCCTTCCCCTCTTCCACGTGGTCCCAAGTCCCACAGCTCAGGATTTGGGACAAATCCTGGAAGGGGCGTTTTCCTGCCTTGAATCCCAAATTCCCAGTAAATTTTTATTTGCTGGTGAAAAGAAGCAAGGATTTGTAACATACCGAGAAATCAAGTCCCAAGGAATTTATTTTTGGGGAATTTTTGAAGGGAATAACTCCAGAACAATTCCATGACCTTGAAAGAGAGGTTTGTGATGGGATCCAGCTCCCTCCAACAGCTCCATGCTCAACATTCCAGCTCTGGAAAAGGACAGGGACAAAGGGAATTGCTTCCCTTGGTGGCACAGGGAGCTCCAGCCAGGACGCCGTGACTTTGTGGGAATATCCATTGGGATTCTGGGACATTATGGGATCAAGGGCAGCAGGGATGAGTTGTCATTAAAAAAAACCCCAAACCCAAATTGGCATCACTCAAAAAAAAATCTTTATTTTTTAATCAAAACAATTCCACACTCCACGTATTTATTTTTCGTCTTGGAAAAAAAATTAATTCCTGTTTTTTTTTTTTTTAAACTTACTCTGCACAGTTCTTTGGGAAAATTCTTATTTTTCATGGAAACGTTTGTTTTTCCCTTTGGCACAATTTGGAATGTTGAAGGTTACATTTATGTGATAAACATTAAATAAATTACAGAGTTCTTATCCCATTTTGAAGGTGCTAAAAGTTGGTCTGGAATTCCCAAACAATGAACAAATCCCAATTTCTGCAGGGAATATCCCATTCCCAAATACTGGATCAGGGAAATTGGGAAATACAGAGTTGGAGTCTGGGGCATTTTTTTCCCAACCTCAGAGAGAGGGGAGGGGATATTTCCCAGAGAAGTTTTCCTGGGAATTCTTTCATTTGGTCAGGAATGCCCTTGTCTGTTGGTGCAAATTCCTGCTCCATAAATCCAGCTCTGCTGGAGCCCAGAATCCCTTCCCAATGTTTGGAAAAAAATGCTTTAATAAGGGTTGGAATTCTCCAAATATCCCAATTTCTGCACTGCAGGATGAAATCCATTCTCATTTCCACCAACTGTGGATAAAAAAAAAGCAGGAAAAACAACCTGGTATCCAAACAAAATGTTCAAAGTTCTTCCTTTTATGGGAATGTCTCAAATTATTTCTATTTATTCCCAGATTTTATTGGTTGTGTTTGGAATTTTGAGAGGTTGTTTTTTTTTTTTTTCTTAACCACTAAAGAGTCTCAAAATCAAAATATTCCTGGGGTAGGGCAAGGTGCTCCTTGTTGGAATTTTCCCACCTCTCCCAGTCCTGATGATGATCCCAGGATCTTATTTGGCACCTGGAATCATGCCAGATTTTCCCTTTTTTTTTTTTTTCCCTCTCACCTTTGGATGCTCCAGGTCTGGTTTTTGGTGTGTGTTGGGATTCCAGTTCCAGGGGCCTAAATGTGGGATCCATCCCTTACCTGAAGCCGTGATCCCAAATTTCTGGAGTTTCTCTCCTGCACGTTCCCATTGGATTGGAGCCAACGCTCCGACATTTTCGACATTCCAAAGATTCCCCAAATTTCCAAGAGTGGGTGCAACTAGATGCTGTTTACAGCTCATCCAAAAGAATTTATTTTCCAGAAGAGTTGGGCTCATTCCTTGGAAAATATTTTTTTAAGGAAGTGTTTTTCTAGGATGATCCCTGAACTTTTTATTTTGAGGAATAAATTGTCCTGCAAAGATTTGGTACCAAAAATTGTCATTTCCTTACATTTAATTCATTCCCACCCGGAAGCTTTTTAAGAGGGAGGTGCATTTTCCCAGGAATATGTTTTGCTTCCATGAAAAATAATCTGAAAAATGGGATTAATTAATGATTTTTGGGGGCACAGAAAGTGGGAATGGCTCCTAGAGCTTTAACCACGGGAAAATGGATCATTGGATTTAAATCCTAAAAAACAAACAGGGAGAAAATCTCTGGAGGTCCATCCCTTGGGATGGTGCCAAATTCCTAAATCTGGCTGGGCTGAGTCACCCTTGGGAGACGCTGAGCTGGGATAAAGGGAGATGAGAGGGGATTTTGGGAATCTGGGGGCCGGCATTTCAGTGGCTAAAGTTGGATCAGGTGACGTTGCTCCAGGTCTGGTGACTGGGATCAAAATCCACGTGGAGACAGCTGGGATACGTGAGGACCTGGAAGGGACACGCTTTTCCATAGAGAGTTTTCCACGTTTTCCATGTTTACCATGCTTTCCCAGGGGAAAAGCAGCCAGGAATTATTTTTGGGGGAGCTCTGGGATCTGTTGTCCCTGCTAAGCCCTGCTGGGATACTGGAATGGAAAAAGCTTTTTCCCTTTTTCTGCATGGAAAAGCATCCAGGGTGGGAGCAGCCAGGGAAAACAGGGATGGTGCAGCACCAGGAATGGGGAATCCTGCTGGATTTGCCTGTTCAGCTCCAGAGCTGGGAGCGTTCCACAGGCAGAGGGGCTGCACGTGAGGCTGGGAAAAGGGAAACTTCCCTTGGGATGAAGGGGCTGATTCTGGGAGAGATGGAATGAACTGTCCGGTTTCATCCCACCCCAGGGATGGGACAATTCCAACTGCCAGGCCCCAGCAAGTCCTTCCATCCCTGGGCACTTCCAGCTCCTTAAAAATCCAGCTCTGGGAGAAATGTCCCGGCCTTTGCCCTGGAACTGTCCTGGACAATGAGCAGGAATGAGCTGCCCAAGAGGCACTGGGATAACAGGAGAGTGGGATAACGGGATAATGTGGTGACAGGAGAGCTCTGCTTTTGTTCCCCATCTCTGGCAGGCTCAGCATTCCCAAAATAATCCCTCTCTGACCCAGGCCCGCTTCCAAAGGGGCCAAAAACTTCCCTGTGGAAAATGAGAGAATCCCAGGAGTTTTGGGTTGGAAGGGACCTTAGGGATCATTCCAATCCATCCCTGCCATGGGCAGGGACACCTCCCACTGTCCCAGGCTGCTCCAAACCCCAACATCCAGCCTGGCCTTGGGCACTTCCAGGGATCCCGGAGCAGCCACAGCTTCCCTGGGAAATCCTTTCCACTTCCTCCCCACCCTCCCAGCCAGGAATTCCTTCCCAACCTCCCCATCCATCCCTGCCCTCTGGAATTTTAAGAGCAAACAGGAAAAAAAAAAGGGAACAGTTTTGTGGGGATTTCATGCAGCAGCAACCTCTGCATGACCTTGACAGAGATTCTGCTTCGTATTCCGGTTCCTGAAGTGGAATTTTGCTGTGGAATTAAAGCTGGAATTAAGGGTTGATTTCTGTTTTTGCTTCCCTTTCCTTGGGAGGGCTGGAGCTGCTGGAGACGGGATCGATGTTGGTCCCAGGGCACTGGAGGAGTTTATATCCATCATAATTACTGTGGAAAGTGATGGGAGAGGGGATGATGGGAACGTTGTGTATTAACAGGATTAAAAAGGTTTTAGTGGAAGAAAAAGCCCCACATGATGGTGAAATCCAAACGTAACCTCAGCCCCAGGATGCTGATCTTGATGGTTTTCCTGGCCTCTCTCCAGCTCCTGCATTTCTGTCTCCCGAAGCAGTGTCCCAAAGGAACAGTAAAAAAAACCCCAAAACAACAACAACCAAAAAACCCCAAACAAACAACAGCCCGTCAAAAAACCCCCAAAAAACCCCAAGCTCCCCCAAAACCCCAGTGAAATAAATAAATTTTAAAAAACCTCTGAAATCCAACCTCCTCTTCCTCCCAAACTATCCTGCAAATCCTGCTGCTCATCCCTGGATCCCTCGGTGTCCTGTGAAAAACCAGGAATGTTGTTTCCCTCTTGGAAGGGCTCCATTGTCTGAATGCTTCCCCCAGCTCAGCTCCTGACTGCTGGGTGACAGCAGATTTATTCACAGGACTGATGTCAGGCTTAGCTATGCCTGGCTTAGTGCGGAGTGACGGGGTTTGTTGGGATTGATAAAAATTCCAGGAGATTGGAATCTGTGAATGGCGTCAGCAGGGCCAAGGGTGGAATTAATCCCTCCTGGAGCCTCCAGGAAAAAACCAGGGAAAGGATCCAGCAGGATCAGGATGCAGCTGATGCCATCAGGTGATGGTTCCATGAAGGCAGGAGTGCTGGAGATGAGGAAAGCTGGAATCACGCTGCTGGAAAGGTTTGGATTTGGAGGTTTGATATCCTCACGGATCGTGTAGCCTCGTGGCAGGACAAAAATGGGATCTTCTCTGTCTCCCGTATGGATTGGGAGCAAACCTCAGCACTGGGAGCCTTGTGGAGAGGGAGGCCTGGATGGGAATGTCCTGGCTTTAAAACCTCCATTCCCAACGGAAAAAATGCCAGGGAAAACTCAGTTCCGAAGAAGAAGATTCCTTTTGACAGGGTATTTCCCAACAAAAAATAAATCCCAAGGGAAACCATCCTGGTGTCCTTCCAAGGAAAAGGGGAATGAGTCATGGACTCATCCAGGGTGGAGATCCTCAAAGATCATCAGATCCGACCATTAATCCAGCACTGCCAAGGCCATCATTGTCCCCGAGTGCCACATCCACATGGATATCAAATCCCTCCGGGAATGGGGCCTCCAGCTCTGCCATGGGCAGCTGTGCCAGGATTTTTCTGGGAAGATCTTTTCCCAATATCCAGCCTGAACCTCTCCTGTGACCAAGTGACAAGGCCAGGTTGGGCAGGGCTTGGAGCAACCTGGGGTGACGGGAGGTGAATCCTCCCAAACCCCCCGGATCATAAAACTGAGACTAAACCAATTTATTCTTATCTGAGTCATTTCCCCCCTCCTTATCAGTTCTCTTATCTTGTTTTTGTCTCGTCCAGGTGGAATTCAGCCCCGACCAGATCGAAGGTGAGGAAGATTCTTCTCTTCTGGGCTCAGTAAATCCATCCCTGGGAAGTGCCGGGATGAGCAGGGCTGGGATATTGGAACAACTTTGGGAAGGCTGAGTTTTAATTCCTGGTTTTGCTTCCTCTCCTCCTCAAAATCCTCCCCTCCAAAAGAAATCAGGGAATTTGTGTCCCATTTCCAGGAGTTATCCCCCCCCCCCCCCAAAAAAAAAAAGCCCAAATACAGGTTTTTCTTTAGGGAAAAATCCACCAGTACCAAAATTTTCAAAGCAAAACCCTCAGCCCTGCTTCAGATGATTTTTCCTGCCTTCCATCAGAACTTAATGTGTTCCAGCTCTCCCGAATCCAGCAAATAACACCAGGCATGGAATTTCTTTATCCTTTCAAAGCCAAACATCAGCATCAGTTTCCAAACCCTTTGTCCCAGCTCAAGAAACTGATCCCAAAACCTCCTGCCTGAAGTCCTGGGAACGCTGGGACTGCAGCTGTCCCCTTCCTCCTCAGAAACCAGCCCGGCTTTTATGGGATAACTGATGGATGGAATCAAACATCTGGCAGGATTTGCCTTTGGTCCTCAAACCCTTGGGAGAGCCCCTAAAAGACGGGATCAGGGAAGGGGTTAATTAGAGCAGGGGAAAATCAATCAGAGAGATGTTTAATTATCACCTCCCTTGGTCATTCTCTGCTGACCCTGGAGGATCCAGGGCTCTCAGCAAGATTGGATGTTTCCCAACTTGTCAGCTGATCCCAAAGCTGACAAATTCCTTTGGGATTCCCAAATTCCATCCTCTGGGTTGGATATTCCTGGTCTATCACCACCGACTGGGGCACTGGCAGCTGATTCCAAATGGAGGTGGTGGGGGAGAAACAGAAGCTGCAGCACCTCGAGGGCTTTTGGAACTCCCCAAATTCCTTCTTTTTGCCAAGGAAAAGGCTGTGTGGAACAAAGGATTCCCTGAAAGGTTCCGTGGGTGATTTGGTCCCCAAAAAGTGGCTCCAGGAGAAGAATTGATGGTCTGGGGTGAAGTTTTGTGGGAAACCCCCATTTTTAGGTGTTCTGCTCCTCAGCAATGAGTGAAACCCATCCCTGGTTCTGCTTTGAACGCTGGGTTTGGGCCTCTTCAGCTCCCAGAATTGCTGGAAAAGGGGGAAAAGGAGCTGCTCCAGATGGGCAGAGAGGAATTAGGAATCTGAAAATATCCAGGGGGTTCCTGGCCAGAGGGAGGGCAAAGGACACCCAGGTGGTTTTGGTGCATGGGTGGGAATTTCATGGAGTCAGCAAATGCAAATGAAAAGATTAAAATAGCAGAGAAAAAAAACCACAAAGAAACAAAAAGGAAAAAACCTTGAAACCTTGGAAATGGGAGCTGTCAGGAATTTTGCTGGATTGGGAATCTTCAGGAGATGGTGCTCAGCACTTGGTCCCAGGGAGTCAGAGAGAGGTGATGGATGAGGAGCTGAGGGAGATGGGAATAATCCCCAGTTTTCCTCACCCTCCTTGCCTGTGGGAGCTTCGGGAAAGGAGCTGGGAAGGGGTCTCTGCCCCCATTCCACGGTCAGCAAGGAGCCCAGGAAAACCCTCGATTGCCCTCTGCTGGAATGAGGGGCTGGAAAGGGATCGGGGCTCTGCCAGGGACAGGAGGGAAAATCAGGAGAGAGAGGCCGGGAGAGGAGGGAAGAGAGGAGAGTGGAAAGAGGAAAACGAGGGGATGTTAATTAGCCCCAAATGAGGAGGTTCAGTGTTGTTTGGAAGTGCTGGATGAAGAAGGAAGTGAGGAAAATTGGGAGTGGAATGATCAAAATGGGAAGGGAGGGAGAAAGGAGGAGAGGAAAATCCAGCAAAAGTCAAAGAAGGAAGGGCAGAGGGAAAGAAGCAAAGGAAAAGACAGAAAAAAAAGGGGAGATGGAATGAAGAGAAGGAATTGGGGAAGATGGAGAAAATCTGGGGTGCAGGGTGTGTGGCTGAATGTTTGAATGGATCAGGATTTAGGGAAAAGAGGAGAAATTCCCAGAGTTTGGAAATAAAGATGTGGGAGGGAAATAAAGGTGGAAAAGTAACAGCAGATCCAGGGATTTAAAGCCAAAGGGAATTTTGGGATCAGTTGTGGAAGGTGCACTGGGAAGTCAAGGATAACTGTGAAGTTAAAGGATCAAGGATAAAGTTAAAGGATAAAATCAAAGGATAAAGGATAAAACCAAAGGACAAAGGATGAAGTTAAAGGATAACAGTAAAGGATAACTGCCGCTCCCTGGGATCCTCCTCTGACCCTGCAATTCCAGCAGGGAAAGGAGAGCCTGAGGAACTGGAGTGTCTGGGGAAGTGTCTGCTGGATCCTGCATGAGAATCATGGAATCACTCCATTTGGAAAAGATCCTTAAGACCATTGATCCCCCACCACTGCCAATGCCCTCAAGCACCACACCCACATTAAATCAGTGGTGGAAAGGAGAACCTCTCCCACGGGAATGCTCTTACCAGGATCCTGCTCCTCCCAGGAGTGAGGGATTCCATTTGGGGAGATGGGAAACCTCTGAACCTCGCAGGAGATCCGGCCTGTTCCCTGTTCCTGAGGGAACAGCAAACCCTTGATCCTCCCCTGGGGGCTCCTCTGGGTGCTGTGTCCAGCTCTGGAATCTCAGCACAGCAGGGACAGGAGCTCCTGGAGCTGAGCAAGGGCCTGGAGCATCTCGGTGCCCGGGAAAGGCTGAGGGAGCTGGGGCTGCTCAGCCTGGAGAGGAGCCCCAGCTGAGAGGGACCTCAGCCCTGGGTGTCCCTGGGTGTCCCTGGGTGTCCCTGGGTGTCCCTGTCTCTCCCTGTATGTCCCTGGGTATCCCTGAGTGTCCCTGGGTGTCCCTGGGTGTCCCTGTATGTCCCTGGGTGTTCCTGAGTGTCCCTGGGTACTCCCGTGTGTCCCTGAGTGTCCCCGTATGTCCCTCTGTGTCCTTGTGTGTCCCTCTGTGTCCCTGTCTGTCCTTGGGTATCCCTGTCTGTCCCTGTCTGTCCCTGGGTGTCCCTGGGTGTTCCTGAGTGTCCCTGGGTACTCCCGTGTGTCCCTGAGTGTCCCCGTATGTCCCTCTGTGTCCTTGTGTGTCCCTCTGTGTCCCTGGGTGTCCCTGGGTGCCCCTGTCTGTCCCTGTGTATCCCTGAGTGTCCCTAAATGTCCCTGGGTGCCCCTGAGTGTCCCTGGGTGTCCCTGGGTGCCCCTGAGTGTCCCTGGGTGCCCCTGAGTGTCCCTGGGTGTCCCTGTGTGCAGGGAGGGTCAGAGCAGGGTCAGGCTCTGCTCCGGGGCCCAGCGATGGCACCAGAGCCACCGGCAGGGGCTGATCCCAGCAATTCCCCCGGCACAGGAGGCAGAACTTCTGCCCTGGGCAGAGTGCCCAGCCCTGAGCAGAGACCAGGGAGGCTGTGGGATCTCCCTCACCGGGGATATTCCGGACCTGTCAGGATGTGATCCTGTGCCCTGTGCTCTGGGGTGGCCCTGCTGGAGCAGGGAGGTGCCACCAGTGACCCACTGGGGTCCCTTCCAACCCATCCTGGGATCCTGGGATAAGGTTTTCCAGACACCTTCACCCTCCCCCACCAATACCCAGCTTGTTGGGTGACAATCCCAGTATTTTTCCCTGGCATAGCTCATTTCCAGCTCCTAGAGGTGCTCCTGGAGCTCCAGCACTGGCTCAGGGCTCTCAAGGTATCCAATGTTTAATCCAAGATCCGGTTCTCCCATCAGCAGAGCCGCTGATGAATCCTGAGCCTTCCTGAGCGCTCCTGAGCAGCTGGGAAGCTCCCAAGGCAATGATTTCTCCTGTTTTCCAAACTTTCTGATGCTAACTGAGACAGAAATACCACGGGAGAAGCGTTTGACCTCTCCCATTCCATCCCGCGGCAGAACCGGAAAACGCGGGGAAGGAGGAGCACAAACATGGGAGATAACAAAGCTCATCCCACATTTTTCCCAAACCACAAAACGAAACGGTCAGGCAGAGTCAGCAAGGGAAAGGTTTCGGCTGGGTTTATCTCTTATCCGACCGAGGGAGCACGGAATGAAAGCCTACTGACCTTTTTCCCTTCCAGAATTTAAGGAAGCGTTTTCCCTCTTCGACCGGACCCCCAAGTCGGAGATGAAAATCACCTATGCCCAATGTGGAGACGTCCTGAGGGCTCTGGGGCAGAACCCGACCCAGGCCGAGGTCATGAAACTGCTGGGCAGGCCCAAACCTGAAGGTTGGTGCCCGGCTCTCTTTGTTTTCCCAGAATTATTCCTCCATTTTCCAAGTGCGGTGTAACTCAGGATAAGGAGCAGGGAATTGCCAGCAGAAACGGGGAAAAATTGGTCTGGGAGTCGAGATAATTGTCCCAAATTGAGGGGAATTAATTAACAGCCCTGGCCATCAATGGGTTTTAAAAGGACAAATTTTTTGCCTTTTAAAATTGCATTTATGGAGGGATTCAAGTGTTTTTCCTAAAAACACGTCCAGAGAAACAAAGGGATAACCTGGATGTAAGAACATGGATTATTCCACAAAAGATGGCTGGGAAGGCCTGTGATGATTGCAGTGACATCCTTCTGTATTCCATATTTCCATGTTCTCCTCTCCCTCTTATCCAATGTTTATCCCCACATTATGCTGGATATCCCATGGTTATTCCCAACACTCCCAGAATCCCCCCAAAATTCCATTTCCAGGCTCTTCTCTCCCTTTATCCAACATTTATCACCACAGGTCTTCCCCTCATGGAAGGTATCCCATCATTATTCCCAACACTCCCATAATCCCCCCAAAATTCCATTTCCAGGCTCTTCTCTCCCTTTATCCAACATTTACCACCACAGATCCTCCACCCCACCGCGGGTATCCCGTCGTTATTCCCAGAATCCCTCCCAAACTACCATCTCCCCTGGGTTTTCCAGAGATGAATTCCAAGATGATCGACTTTGAGACCTTCCTGCCCATGCTCCAGCACATTGCCAAGACCAAGGACACGGGGACCTACGAGGATTTCGTGGAAGGGCTCCGGGTGTTCGACAAGGAGGGGAACGGGACCGTCATGGGGGCCGAGCTCCGCCACGTCCTGGCCACGCTGGGTGAGGAAAACCTTCCCTTGGGAATTCCCATCCCTGCCTTTCTCCCTCCCTCTTTTCCCTTCATGTTTTAGTTCTCCTATACATACCTCCTTCCCATCACCATAAAATTATCCCAAGATTTCCAATCCCACCAATTCCCTCAGATTGTTCCCATTTTTCTGGGCTTCCAAGAGGCGCTCCCATCCCTCCCTTCTCCTCTCCCTCCTTCCCGCAGTGTTGGATTTCTCCAATGATTATCAAATTCCCTTAAATCACCCCAAAATTGCCAATCCCATCCCCTCCCTTCTCCTGTCCCTCCCTCCTTCCCGCAGTGTTGGATTTCTCCAATGATTATCAAATTCCCTTAAATCACCCCAAAATTGCCAATCCCAACGATTCCCTTGGTTTGTCTCCTGCTTCACCAAAATGAAGACTTACAAACCAATGGGCAACAAATATTCAAATAATAAAATTAAATTTAATTAACCCCATCACTGATCCATACCAAAGATCCCAAATTTGACCTTGGAATCTTCTGGAACCTCAGACTCAGATGGGAACTGAGTTTTCATGGAGAGTTTTTTTGTCAGGACTTGGTTAAAACTGACCCAAACCTTCAAGATTTGGCACTTAGACCAAGCTTATTCTTAGGAAAATGAGTTGTGCCCATCATATCCCGTGGATTTCCACATTTTCCCTCTCTTTCTGGATTCGGGATCAAATTTACTCTCAAATTTGGATCCAGATTTGGGTCAAGTTTGGAACTCGGATCAAGTCTGCAGCTCCAAAATGAGCTTTTCCAACAGTCAGCGCCCCAAATTCCTCCCAGCAGAAATGTCCCCCTCTCCTCTCTCACTCCCATTTGTCTTCTTCAGGAGCTTCCTAAATTCCAGAATTGGGGATTTTGATGCAGGGATTTTGTTTTCCATGCAGGGGAGAGGCTGACTGAGGAGGAAGTGGATAAATTGATGGCTGGGCAGGAAGATGCCAACGGCTGCATCAACTACGAAGGTGGGTGGGACCCCTGAAAGCCTTCTCAACATATTCCCAGGAAAGTTTGAATCCCTGGAAAATGTGGAGCAAAATTTCCAAATTTTAGACAATTCTAAGTCCATAACTGATGAACCCCATCCATGAAAGGTTAATTATGTGTTCCACAGGATAACTGATCCTTCTTTCCCTCTTTTTTTCCAGCTTTTGTGAAACACATCATGGCTAACTGAGCCCAGGTGAGTCTCCTCTGCCTTTCTCCTGGGTTTCCAAGTCCTCGTTCCTTTGGGATTGACTGGAAACTTCCAAGAAAAAAAATATTCTCTGGGTGCATTTACAAATCCCTGCTCCCAAACTCCTAAAAAAGCAAGGAAATAGAACCAAGCTAACAAGAGAGGGGAAAAAAAATGAAAGGAAAAGAGATAAGAAGGAATCAGGAATGTTCACACCCCTGGCAGTAAAATTAGTGGTTTTCCATAAATCTTGCTCCCACCATCCCCTGACAATGGATCGGGTTTCCAGGAAGAGGCTGAAGCTTTGTCCAACACATCCAAACCACGGCACCACCGAGGGCATCTCTGTCCACCCTCACAAAGGAGCCGGGCTTTGTTTCCAGGATTTCCTGGGCAGGGTTCATCCCACTTTTACTGGAAAAGGTGCCCGCTGCCTTTGTCTGGCATTCCCTGGGTTTTCTCCCCGCTCAGCTCTTGGGGGAGGGGTTGACCAATCCATGGAATCTGATATCCCGGGAAAAGCTGCACTCAGATTTGGTCTGGGTGCTTTGGGTTTCCTTTGTTTGTTTTTAGTCTTTTCCAGCGGCTCGGGTTTATTTTTAGGCCTGGTTTTGGTTTGGTTTTGAAGCTGACCTGGCTGTGCTGTGGTGACTTTTGTTTCTGGGTTAAGTAGGAGTCACATCCAGGTTATTCGGGAATTATGTTCCAAGATAGAACTTAACAAAATATAAACAAGCTTAAAAAAGCCCCAGATTTGGTTTGGTTTGTTATTTTTTTTTTCCTTTATTTCTATTTTTTCCCTATTAGAATCCTTTTTTTTTTTTTTTCTGTAAGGCATTTACCTTTGAACTTGGACTTTTCCAACTGGTCCCAAGTTTTGATCCCAAAGATCAGGAGCCTTGGTGAAATCCCAATCCATGGTCCCTGCTTGCTGTTCAGTGATGTTTTCAATCCTTAATCCAAACCCACTGCCCTGGGAAATTCCCATTCCAATGGGAACCAAGGTCAGCCACCAGAAAAGACAAGTGAGCATGGAAAGCTTGGTTTGCCACAGGAAAAAAGTTCCAGTTCCATAGGGAAGCTGGAAAACTGGAACAGGACTGGGAAGTAATTCCGAGGGTCTTTGATGGGTATGGAAAGGGAGCTGGGAGCTTGTGATTCCCAGGAAATCAACATTTCTGGGATTTGCCAATGAGCTTTGGTGATGTCATCCAGTGGTGCCCCTCCCACCCCTGATGGGGCTCTTGGAATGTTTGAGGAAGGACAAATGGAATTAATGAGTTGTGCAGGCTGGCCCGGAGCAGAGGCTGGGCAGAGCTAAGGAATAGAGCAGGGATTGATTCCAAGGATCTCCTCCATGGATGCACCTTGGGCAGCAGCAGAGCCCAGCCAGGGCTGCACCCAAGATGACCCAAAATGGCCCCAAAATGCACCAGCGCTCCCGGGGTCTCTCCCTGGGATCAGCTCTGCTCCATTCCCACCTTGCAGTTCATTGTCCCAGCCCAGCTTTAGCCCAGGCACTCCCACCCTGCTTGTTTTTCTCTCTCCAGCCCACGGGGTTTGTGCTCCTGGCCTGAGATTTGGCTCATTTGTCCTTGGTGCCCAGCTGGAGCAGGAATTGTTTTGTCTCCCTGCTCTGTGCACAGAGCTCACCATGCCCTGATGGGAAGCTCAGACCCACACACTAAAGCAGCTCAGAACCTGAAAATATAAAAGCCAAACCTGAGGTGGATCAGAATGTCCGCCCTGGAAGGAGCAAAGATCCTTTGCCCCGGGATCTGAACTCCATGGGAATCTGGAGCTGAGCCCAAACATTCAGGAACGACTCCATCTCTTGGCCGTTCCCGTGGGATGGAGGGAAGATAAAGCTGCGTCTCCGGATCAGGATGAAACTGGGCCTTTCCTTTTCTCCTATTTCCTGTGGGAATTGGGACTATTTTAGATGGAATTTTCTTACCTGGATCAGCTCCAGGTGTTAGGGACTGCTTCCCATGTTTTCTCCATCGCTGAGCATGGGATGGTGGGACTGGGATCATTCCTGGTGTTTTGGACTGGGATCATTCCTGGTGTTTTGGCAGCTCTTGTTGTTGATAAGCTGAGAACGATCCCTGGTGGAATTGTTTGTTCCTTCTTTTTTCCTCCAATTCTAAAAAAAAAAAAAAAATCTTTATCTTTCAGGACAAGATAAGCACTGAGAATTCTGGATACAGGCCTTGGATTCCCACGTGCTGGAATTTCTCCTTGTTTTCAGCCCAGACTCCCATTCCAGAGCGCCAAAATGTGCCTAAATCACTACAGATATTTGGATATTTTTGTTTAGTTTCCCTTCTTCCTCCGTGGGAAGAGGGTGGATCCTGTGGAGATCCAGCAGAAGAAACTGGAATGTGAACTATGGATCCCTGGGAATTTCTTTAGGAGGAAGGATATAAACAGAGATACAAAGCTGAGGAAAAGGGAGGAATTATTCCCATTAATAAATTGATCAAAAAATGGTTGATCCTTTTTCCATCCCAAACTCCACCTTTTCCCTGTGTTTATGGGACACCAGTATAAATCCCAGGAATGTCCTTCAGCCTAAGGAAAAAACTCTGGAATTCCCAGAAATTAGCAACAAATTGAACCTGGCTGATGTTTTTTCCTCTGCTTTGGAGGACAGAAAATTAAGGATATAAAAGCAAAAAATCCCAAATTAAAGCGAAATTTGCTAAAATCCATCTTTTTTTTTTTTTTTCCCATGAGGATTCCTTCCCATTCCAATAATTTCCCTAGGAAACAAGGAAAAATCTTCCCCAAAGTAAAACTGGAAGTTGTTCCAATAAACACACCTTGGTCCTGGAGTTTTTGCAGTAAAAAATGGGATTTTCTGTGTCTTTGTTTCCTCGTTGTTTCTGTGTCTGTGTGAGGGAAGGGGAAAAGGGAAAGAAATCCTGAGAAAAACCCCAGCAGAGGCCAAGGAAAGTTGAGAAGCATGGAAAAATCCCATGGATTAGGAGGGATCATTTTCTGGGGAATAATAATTGAAAAAGTAAGGGGAAAAAAAAATCCTCTGGGGCTGGAAAAAGGAGAGGCCAGGAGCTGGTGGAGTTTTTTAGGGAATGCCAAAGAACCTGGATATGCAAAAGTCCAGGAGCAGAAGGGGCTGTTAAAACAGGGAAACTCCGAGTTTGATGGAGGGAAGATCAGGGGGGCCTCAGAATTCTGGGATACAAAAGGATGGGAATGACTGAGCTGGCCAGGTCATTCCAACAGAGGATGGAAATGAGAGCACAGACTGCCCCAGGATGTGCCAGGGAATAGCCAGAAAGGAAAATCAGCAGGGAGAGTAAATTGGAATAAACAAGGAATGTCCCTTCCCTTCCCTTCCCTTCCCTTCCCTTCCCTTCCCTTCCCTTCCCTTCCCTTCCCTTCCCTTCCCTTCCCTTCCCTTCCCTTCCCTTCCCTTCCCTTCCCTTCCCTTCCCTTCCCTTCCCTTCCTTCCCTTCCCTTCCCTTCCCTTCCCTTCCCTTCCCTTCCCTTCCCTTCCCTTCCCTTCCCTTCCCTCCCTTCCCTTCCCTTCCCTTCCCGTCCCTTCCCTTCCCTTCCCTTCCCTTCCCTTCCCTTCCCTTCCCTTCCCTTCCCTTCCCTTCCCTTCCCTTCCCTTCCCTTCCCTTCCGTCCCTTCCCTTCCCTTCCCTTCCCTCTTCCCTTCCCTTCCCTTCCCTTCCCTTCCCTTCCCTTCCCTTCCCTTCCCTTCCCTTCCCTTCCCTTCCCTTCCCTCCCCTTCCCTTCCCTTCCCTTCCCTGTCCCTTCCCTTCCCCTTTCCCTTCCCTTCCCTTCCCTTCCCCTTCCCTTCCCTTCCCTTCTCCCTCCCTTCCCTTCCCTTCCCTTCCCTTCCCTTCCCTTCCCTTCCCTTCCCTTCCCTTCCCTTCCTCCCTTCCCTTCCCTTCCCTTCCCTTCCCTTCCCTTCCCTTCCCTTCCCTTCCCTTCCCTTCCCTTCCCTTCCCTTCCCAAACCTTCCCTTCCCTTCCCAAACCTTCCCTAACCTTCCCTTCCCTTCCCAAACCTTCCCTTCCCTTCCCAAACCTTCCCTTCCCAAAACCTTCCCTTCCCAAACCTTCCCTTCCCAAACCTTCCCTTCCCTTCCCAAACCTTCCCTTCCCAAACCTTCCCAAACCTTCCCTTCCCAAACCTTCCCTTCCCTTCCCAAACCTTCCCAAACCTTCCCTTCCCAAACCTTCCCAAACCTTCCCTTCCCTTCCCAAACCTTCCCTTCCCAAACCTTCCCTTCCCAAACCTTCCCTTCCCTTCCAACCTTCCCTTCCAACCTTCCCAAACCTTCCCTTCCCTTCCCAACCTTCCCTTCCCTTCCCAAACCTTCCCAACCCTTCCCAAACCTTCCCAACCTCCCAACCTTCCCAACCCTTCCCTTCCCAAACACTTCCCAAAACCTTCCCAAACCTTCCCAAACCTTCCCAACACGTCCCTTGCCCAAACCTTCCCTTCGCCTTCCCAAACCTTCCCCTCCCAACCTCCCTCCCTTCCCAAACCTTCCTTCCCTTCCCAAACCTTCCCTTCCCTTCCCAAACCTTCCCCCAAACCTTCCCAAACCTTCCCAACCTTCCCAACCTTCCCAAACCTTCCCTTCCCAAACCTTCCCAAACCTTCCCAAACCTTCCCAAACCTTCCCTTCCCTTCCCAAACCTTCCCTTCCCAAACCTTCCCAAACCTTCCCAAACCTTCCCAAACCTTCCCAAACCTTCCCAAACCTTCCCTCAGGAATCTCCATTCCCACACCACTCCTGCATGGAGATGGAGCCAGGAATATTGGCTGGAATTTCATTGCCCTCTCCTTGATCCCATCCCAGCCTGGATTCCAGCAGGGAGTGAAGTCTGGGAATTCTTTTATCCAGGAGAAAGTGAATGTTTTAATATTTTTCCGGTGAGATTCACAAGAAAATAAATTAATTAATAAAAATCCTTATTTTAATTAATTCCTAATTTAAAATCCTTTGTCCCCAAGGTCAACGTTTGTATTTATACATCCCTTGGGAAGCTGTTTTTAATTAATTAATTAATTATAATCAACCTGCATCTCCTTGAAATTTAATATTTTAACTTTTCCAGCAGTTTCCTCTGGCAGGGACATTTTTACTAATTTAAAAAAAAAAAATTGTTTCCAAAATTGTCCCTGATTTTAAACCCAAATTTTCTCCAGAACTGATCCCAGGATTAATTCTTCTCAGCTGCCCTATTCCATTTTCCATGTTTTATTTTCTCAGGGATTAATCACCCCTTAGAATCCCTGTTTTCCCCTCCACTGTGGATAAAACAACTTTAGGAATCAGCGATTTGAGCTCAATTCCCAGTTTTATTTAACACAGAAATTCCTGGAATTCCCTGAAGTTCCTTACGCAGCTCTGTCCACCTCTCCTTCTTTAAGGCAGAGTGGCAAAAAGAACTTGCCTGTATCCCATAAAATCCCATAAAATCCCACAAAATCCCATAAAATCCGGTAAAATCCCAGGAACTGCTGTGGGATAACGGGGTGCTGGAATTTTCCAGGGCGCTGCATAGTGGAGCAGGGACCTCCAGGCTGGACTTTCCTCCCTTCCCTCCCCTTCTGCTGACTCCAGCAAGCCCCAATTCCCTGAGGGATCTTCCATTCTCACACAGATAATCCATAAATTACCCCAAAACCTCGTGAAGACGGGAAGAGTCTGGAGCCAGGGCGGCACAGCCAAGGAAAACAGCTCCTGAAGATCCCAAAAATGCTTCTCCAGCCCCTCCCCAGTGCCACCAGCAGGGCTGGGCTGGGAATTGTTGCCAGTGGGGAAGGTGCTCAGCCCATCCCGACCTTCCCTGGATAAACACAGGACAGAGCCCTTTCCCTGGGACTTCCCACAAATCCCTCCAGGAGCAAAAGGAACAGCAAACAACAGGGATAAACCAGGAAAAGCCCGTGGGGATGTGGTCAGAGGGACGAGCACGGAGTGTCCCCAAGGCTGGATAAACAGTCCAGACTTGGAGGGAATTTTTGCAATCCCATTTTACCTCCGGGCTTCCTTTAACCAAGAAATCCCAAAAAACCCCTCTGGAAGCCCCTCCTGGGCAGGGCTCCGGTGGGATAAACGCAAACAGGAAATTCTGGTTTCATTTGTAGCTCCTATAGACAATTCCTTATTCCAGGTTTCCCTCCCCAAAAAAAAGTCCAGGTGTGACAGTCCCAGCCAAAATATCCCAAAAAGCCCTGCCAGGTTCAGCTCCTGCCTTTCCCACCTTTAGAGCCTCATGGTCCTGTCTATCCATATCCATGGATCCCAAGGATCAGGTGCAGCTCCTGGGCTTCCAAGGATCCATTTCCGTGTTGCTGGCTCCATCTCCCAACAGCCCTTGATGAGCCAGGGATTCCCAGAATTGTTTGGGTTGGAAGGGAGCCTAAAGATCCTGGAATTCAGGCACCAGGGGTGTCCCTCAGGGCTCTGAGCTGGTCAGTGTCTTTATTGACCACAGGGATGAGGGGTTGAGTCTCTCACCAGTAAATCTGCAGATGACCAAGCTGGGAGCTGTGTCCGTCTGTGGGAGGGCAGGAGGGCTCTGCAGGGACACCTGGAATGGTTTCAGGGATGGGCAGAGTCTAACAAGGTGAAGTTTAATTAAAGTCCAAGTGCCCAGTCCTGCATTTTGGCCACAACAACCCCTGCAGTGCTCCAGGCTGGGGACAGTGTGGCTGGGCAGTGGCACAAAGGGACCTGGGGGCACTGGTCAGCAGAGACTGACCACGAGCCAGCAGAGTGCCCTGGTGGCCAGAAAGGCAAATGGCTCCTGGCCTGGCTCAGCAATGGAGTGGCCAGCAGGAGCAGGGAGGTCACTCTGCCCTGCCCTGGGCACTGCTGGGGTCACACCTGGAGTGCTGTGCCCAGCTCTGGGCCCTCAGCTTGGGAAGGACCTTGGGACACTGAGCACATCCAGAGGGGACAGCGAGGCTGGAGAGGGGCTGGGAACACAAACCCTGAGAGGAGCCCTGAGGGAGCTGGGGGTGCTCAGCCTGGAGAAAAGGAGACTCAGGGGTGCCCCCATCCCTCTGCCAGCTCCTGAAAGGTGCCTGTGCTCAGCTGGGGCTGGGCTCTGTCTGCAGCAGCACTGACACAGCCAGAGCTCACAGCCTCCAGCTGCACCCAGGGAAATACAGGCTGGTGTGAAACCCAGGGCCCTGGGAATATTTCTGTGCCTGCTCTGGGGTGCCCTGACCCCCAGGGCAGCTCTGACTCTGACCCTCACTCATGGAGAAAGTTTCCCAGACTCCAAGACAGACTGGAACCCACACAAGTGTGCAATGGATTCTAGAGAGCAGTGCAGGTGTGTCACTGGGTGAGAAATTGAGGGTTTGGGGTTTTTAGGGTGTTGTGGATGGCAGCAAGATGGAGGGCACAGGGTGTCATCCTGGGCTTCTTCTTCATCCTTCTTCTTCCTCCTTCTCCATGGGTTTGGGTGGCATTTTGTAATTGGGCAGACAAGTCTGCACTGGGGGCTCTGTGGGATCAGTTATGGGGTTAAAAGGGAAAATAATCCAGGTGTCAGCTCGGAATTGGATGGTTCAGTCTTAAAGCCCTTGGAACAAGAGATTGTGGCCATTTTGTGCCTTCTGATGAAAAGCTGCTGAACTCCCAGCAGTGAGACTGTTTTAGTGATAAGGAATAATAAACACCTGAGTGTGAACATGAACTGCTGTCTCAGTGCCTTCAGTGCAGAGCCAGAGACACCCACAGCTGGAACCACCTCAGGCTGGAGAGCAGGGAAAAGGTTTTCCAGAAAGAAAATAATGATAAATAATGATTAAGTTCTGGAATGTTCTGCCCAGGGAGGTGGTGGAGTCCCCATCCCTGGGTGTGTTTGACAAAGCCTGGATGTGGCACTGGGTGCCAGGGCTGAGTTGAGCTGTTGGGGCTGGGCTGGACTGGATGACCTTGAAGGTCTCTTCCAACCTGGTCATTCTGGGAATTATGGGAATTCTGTGAACTCCAGCATCTGAGGGACACCTGCCACAATCCCAGGTTGCTCCAACCCTTGTCCAGGGATAAGGGCTGAGCTCCAGCCTGGGAATGTCCCCAGGACAAAGAGGTTTGTGTATATCCCATAAAACCCAAGCTGGAATCTGTGAATGGAGTCCTGCAGAACTCAGCCAATCCTTCCTGGATTAACAATTCCCAGAAATCCTGCAGCATCCCACAGGAGATACTTTCCCCCTCTACCTCCCTGAATCTGGGACAATTCCCAGCACTGAATCCCACGGCACTGACAGAGCCCCCAGGGCAGTGGCTCGGGTGACATTTTTATGGATCCTGCATTTCCTTCCCAAGGATCGGCTGCAGAATGGAATTGGATTCCAAACTGGGATATTTGCAGCCCCATGGATGTGCTGAGGATTCTTTCCCTGCATCATTTGGATCCCCCCCAGCGTAAATTTAGAGCCTGAGCTGCATCCCTGAAATCCAGCTCCCATTTTTAGGGATTCAGTGAAACCACCCCGATTCCCCCTTCACAGCTGAGGGAGTTTTATGTCCTCTCCCAGCGTTTTTTCCACATTTCCCTCCTCCTCTTTTTTTTTCCTAGTGGAAAATCGCTCTCAAAGCGCCCTGAGAGCAAAACCCATCAATTCAAACCCCCTCGTTACCAAGGGTGGAACTCCACAGCCTCGAGTTTGCAGCTGGAGAGGAGAGGAGAAAAAAAAAAAAAAAAAAAAAAGGGATTTTTGAATTCCTTGTTTTTGAAATTCCAGGGTGATCCGACTCCAGGGCTGCTCCATCCTTAACGGGCCATTAAAAGCAATGCTCAAAAAACAAAGGACATCATCCCCTCAGGAAAGTTAATGGAGCAGAACGTTCAGCTCCGAGTTTTCCTCGTGTCTGCCCCGGGAATGTTTGTTTGGAGAGGCTTTTAATGGAGAACAGGTGCTGGAGGCAGAAATTTGGGAATAAATGGAGTGGAAAAAAAGGGGCCAAAGCGGAGCAGGCAGAGAGCAGGTTGCAAATTCCAGGGAAGAATAATGCCGCTGCTTGGGTTTGGGGGAGAAATGGTGTTTTTGAGATTTCCTGAGGGTTTGAAGCTCCTGGGATTAGGCTGGGATCGGGCATGAGCATCATTCCCTGGAATCAGTGTGGGTTTTTTCCTTGCAAACGGTTCAAAGAATGAAAATGTTCTTTCCAAAGGGAGTATTTCAGCCTTCTGTGTTCATATCCTTATTTCTCTTTTTGGTCTCGAGAACAGATGGAATTTTCTTTCCCAGTTTTTTCTCCTTTCCCCACGTTTTTCTCCTCCAGTGCCAGCAAAAGAAATCGGTGGCAGGAAAGCTGGAAAAAGGCAAAAGGAGGAATATTTTTTTTTTAATCTGTTATTAGATTGGTCAGAACTGATAGGGCAACAACAGGAATTGTTAAGGAATTATAAAAAAGTCTTCCTTATTCTGGGAAAATCCTCCATAGGATGAAATTCTGGGTAGAGCTGGAGGAATACCAAGGACAGCAAAGCAAAAAAGCTGCAGATTTTGGCCCAAAAATCCCCTCTTGTTACAAAAGCATCACCAAGGGATGGATCCTGCCTGGATCCAGAGGATCCAGACCCGTTTATTCCAGGAATTTGAGGAGCAAACATCAGAGCACTTCTTGGAATATCTTTTTTTTCCCCAACTCATTAACAGTTTGCAGGCAAATTTGGGATGGTGAGAGGGCAGGGAAGAGAGACTTTGGCAAAGCAAAGCCTTGTGGATTATCTGGGATCTCTTTGGAACTTGGCTCTTTCCCGGAATATTATTAAGGACCAAATTGTTTGGACATGAAACCAAAAAATTCAGACAGGAATTAGAAGTAATTTTCCTTTTCCAGAATTTTTTGCCTTTTCTACTCCCGGGGAAGAATTAAGATAAGTTTGGGATGCCCATTCTGCCTTCTCCCAGAGAACTTTGATTTTCTTGTAAATAAAAACCCCTCGGCCGTGGCGTTAATTCCCTCCTCCAGCCCTAAACCTTGGGAACAACACCAATTTTCCAAGTGTCTGGGAGGAGGAGTTTGGAGCAGAGGTTCTGGCACGGCCTCATTAATCTCAGCCTGGGAAAGAACCACAGCTCACTCCCTGAGCTCATCCCGGCCCTCCCGAATTCCAAGTGTCCGTGGGTGACGTCAGCTCCGTGTGCTCGGATCCAGTTTGGCTCCCGGAGCTGCCCTGGCCCAGCAGCACCTTGGCTCCTTTGGGAATTTTCACACTTCCATGCACTTGACCTTTGCATTGCAACACTTGGCCCCAACTCTTTTATTTTTCCCTTTATTTTATTTTATATTTTATTCTATTTTATTTTATTTTATTTATTTTATTTTATTTTATTTTATTTTATTTTATTTTATTTTATTTTATTTTATTTTATTTTATTTTATTTTATTTTTTTATATATATATTTTTTTTTTTTTTAGGATTTTGCTCGCTGAAGGAAAAAAAAATCCCAATGTAAGAAAGCTGCCAGGGAAAGGATTGGGAAAAACTAAAATTATATTAAAAAAAAAATACTTGTGGCGAGCTGTTGACATTCCTGGGAACTCCAGAGGTTCCTCCTGTGTTGGGAAGCAGATGTTTCCCAACAGAAAACACAATGATGTCCAAATCCCAGGAAAAGGAGGGGGGGGGGGGAAGGGGAGAGGTGTAGGAAAAGCAATTCCCAATGGGAAGGTTTCCAGCTTGGCTCTGGAATTGTGCTGAAGGTGGAGATGGCTCTCCTTGGATCCCCATCCCTGGAAGTGTCCGAGGCCAGGTCGGATGGGGCTTGGAGCAACCTGGGATAGTGGGAGGTGTCCCTGCCCATGGGGTTGGAATGGATGGATCCTGATTATTGGGGGATTGGGAACTGATGGAGACGGGAGCTGTGAACTGGAATAAAGACGGGATTCTCATCATGAGGATTTACACAGGAGAGGTGGAATTAGGGAAGGGCAAATTCCAAATAATTCCAGCCTGGCATGGTGGAAGGTGTCCTTGCCATGGCAGGAGTGGGAGGAATGGTCCTTAAAATCCCTCCAATCCAGCTCATTCCAGAGTTCCCTGCCCCAGGCTCAGGAGAGCTCATTTGTCTCCAGGGATCACAAGGAGCCATCCTGTTTTCCAGCCACACCCTTCCCTCTCCTGCTGACGCCGCAATTCCAGGTGCAATTCCCTGCTCTCCCTGTTCTCCCTGCAATTCCAGGTGCAATTCCCTGCTCTCCCTACACCATAATTCCAGGTGCAATTCCCTATTCTCCCCACAATTCCAGGTGCAATTCCCTCCTCTTCCCACAATTCCAGGTGCAATTCCCTCCTCTTCCCACAATTCCAGGTGCAATTCCAGGTGCAATTCCCTCCTCTTCCCACAATTCCAGGTGCAATTCCAGGTGCAATTCCCTCCTCTTCCCACAATTCCAGGTGCAATTCCAGGTGCAATTCCCTCCTCTTCCCGCAATTCCAGGTGCAATTCCAGGTGCAATTCCCTCCTCTTCCTGCAATTCCAGGTGCAATTCCAGGTGCAATTCCAGGTGCAATTCCCTCCTCTTCCCGCAATTCCAGGTGCAATTCCCTCCTCTTCCGCAATTCCAGGTGCAATTCCCTCCTCTTCCTGCATTCCAGGTGCAATTCCAGGTGCAATTCCAGGTGCAATTCCCTCCTCTTCCCACAATTCCAGGTGCAATTCCAGGTGCAATTCCCTCCTCTTCCCACAATTCAGGTGCAATTCCAGGTGCAATTCCCTCCTCTCCTGCAATTCCAGGTGCAATTCCAGGTGCAATTCCAGGTGCAATTCCCGCCTCTTCCCGCAATTCCAGGTGCAATTCCCTCCTCTTCCACAATTCCAGGTGCAATTCCAGGTGCAATTCCCTCCTCTTCCCACAATTCCAGGTGCAATTCCAGGTGCAATTCCCTCCTCTTCCCACAATTCCAGGTGCAATTCCAGGTGCAATTCCCTCCTCTTCCTACAATTCCAGGTGCAATTCCAGGTGCTCTTCCCACAATTCCAGGTGCAATTCCAGGTGCAATTCCCTCCTCTTCCTGCAATTCCAGGTACAATTCCAGGTGCAATTCCAGGTGCAATTCCCTCCTCTTCCCACAATTCCAGGTGCAATTCCAGGTGCAATTCCCTCCTCTTCCCACAATTCCAGGTGCAATTCCAGTGCATTCCCTCCGTCAATTCCAGGTGCAATTCCAGGTGCATTCCCTCCTTCCACAATTCCAGGTGCAATTCCAGGTGCAATTCCCTCCTCTTCCCACATTCCAGGTGCAATTCCAGGTGCAATTCCCTCCTCTTCCCAGCAATTCCAGGTGCAATTCCAGGTGCAATTCCCTCCTCTTCCGCACCAGTGCAATTCCAGGTGCAATTCCAGTGCATTCCTCTCTTCGCAATTCCGGTGCAATTCCCTCTTCCACCGGTGCAATTCCAGGTGCAATCCCTCCTCTTCCCGCAATCCAGGTAATTCCTCTTTCCCAATTCCAGGTGCAATTCCAGGTGCAATCCCTCCTCTTCTGCCCACAATTCCAGGTGCAATTCCAGTGCAATTCCCTCCTATTCCGACAATTCCAGGTGTCACATTCCCTCCTCTTCCACCAATTCCAGGTGCAATTCCAGGTGCAATTCCTCCTCTTCCCACAATTCCAGGTGCAATTCAGGTGCAATTCCAGGTGCATTCCAGGTTCCCGCAATTCCAGGTGCAATTCCAGGTGCAATTCCTCTCTTCCACAATTCCAGGTGCAATTCCAGGTGCAATTCCCTCCACTTCCGCAATTCCAGGTAACCCTTCCACAATTCCAGGTGCAATTCCAGGTGCAATTCCCTCCTCTTCCCACAATTCCAGGTGCAATTCCAGGTGCAATTCCCTCCTCTTCCCACAATTCCAGGTGCAATTCCAGGTGCAATTCCCATCCTCCTTCCTTCCTTCGCAATTCCAGGTGCAATTCCAGGTGCATTCCCTCCTCTTCCTGCAATTCCAGGTGCAATTCCAGGTGCAATTCCAGTGCAATTCCATTCTCCCGCAATTCCAGGTGTAATCCCTCCTTTCCTCATTCCAGGTGCAATCCAGGTGCAATTCCGTCCTCTTCCTGCATTTCCGGTCAATTCCAGGTGCAATTCCAGGTGCAATTCCCTCTCTTGTCCACAATTCCAGGTGCAATTCCAGGTGCAATTCCCTCCTCTTCCTGCAATTCCAGGTACATTCCAGGTGCAATTCAGGTGCAATTCCCTCCTCTTCCCACAATTCCAGGTGCAATTCCAGGTGCAATTCCTCCTCTTCCCACAATTCCAGGTGCAATTCCAGGTGCAATCCCTCCTCTTCCCGAATTCCAGGTGCAATTGCCAGGTGCAATTCCGTCCTCTTCCTGCAATTCCAGGTGCAATTCCAGGTGCATTCCAGTGCATTCCTCCTCTTCCCGCAATTCCAGGTGTAATCCCTCCTCTTCCACAATCCAGGTGCAATTCCAGGTGCAATCCGTCTCTTCTGCAATTCCAGGTACAATTCCAGGTGCAATTCCAGGTGCAATCCCTCCTTTCCACAATTCCAGGTGCAATTCCAGGTGCAATTCCCTCCTCTTCCTGCAATTCCAGGTACAATTCCAGGTGCAATTCCAGGTGCAATTCCCTCCTCTTCCCACAATTCCAGGTGCAATTCCAGGTGCAATTCCCTCCTCTTCCCACAATTCCAGGTGCAATTCCAGGTGCAATTCCCTCCTCTTCCCACAATTCCAGGTGCAATTCCAGGTGCAATTCCCTCCTCTTCCCACAATCCAGGTGCAATCCAGGTGTAATTCCCTCCTCTTCCTGCATTCCAGGTACAATTCCAGGTGCAATTCCAGGTGCAATTCCAGGTGCAATTCCAGGTGCAATTCCCTCCTCTTCCCACAATTCCAGGTGCAATTCCAGGTGCAATTCCAGGTGCAATTCCCTCCTCTTCCCACAATTCCAGGTGCAATTCCAGGTGCAATTCCCTCCTCTTCCCACAATTCCAGGTACAATTCCAGGTGCAATTCCCTCCTCTTCCTGCAATTCCAGGTGCAATTCCAGGTGCAATTCCAGGTGCAATTCCCTCCTCTTCCCGCAATTCCAGGTGCAATTCCCTCCTCTTCCTGCAATTCCAGGTGCAATTCCAGGTGCAATTCCCTCCTCTTCCTACAATTCCAGGTGCAATTCCAGGTGCAATTCCAGGTGCAATTCCCTCCTCTTCCCACAATTCCAGGTACAATTCCAGGTGCAATTCCCTCCTCTTCCCACAATTCCAGGTGCAATTCCAGGTGCAATTCCAGGTGCAATTCCCCATACTCCCAGCTGGCTGTTCCTTTCCTCAGACATCCCCCTCAGCTAAAAATTCCTACAGGGATCAGCCAAGGGAAAATGGCCTCAAACCACGCCAGGATGCCAAAGGAGCAGTTTTCATTTCTTCCCCTTTTTTGTATCTTTCTACCCCCGGAATTGACAGCAATGGATTTTCCAACCATTCCCACTCCCTTCCATTTCCTGGATGATCCTAACACGTTATTCCTGCTTCCGAAATAACCAGAGTGGAGATAATTTTCCCTCTCCCTTCATTCCCAAAAATCCCACATGCAAAACTGGGGGTGTGCTTTGGGCTTGCTGTTTTTTCCCAATAAAAATGTTTGGAATGTACTTTCCCATTATTCCCGGTGGCATCAACATCAGGATACCAGAGCAGAAATGAAGAATCCATCGGGAGAAGCTTGGAATATGGAGAGGAAAACGTTCCCAGCTCATGCTTTGTGCAGCTCCAGCAGCCGCACCGAAGGCGGAGGTGGTGACATCAAAACCCTTCGGAAGCGGGGCCTGGGATTTGAGCTTCCTGCAGGTAAAATTCCATCTAATCCTGGAATGCTGTGGGTGGAAAGGACTGTGGAAAAATATCCAAGGGGGCAGGGACACCTCCCACTGTCCCAGGTGGATCCAAGCCCCAGTGTCCAGCCGGGCCTTGGGCACTTCCAAGGATCCAAGGGCAGTCACGGCTTCTCTGGGAATTCCATCCCAGCTCCTCCCCACCCTCCCAGGGAAGAATTTCTTCCCAATATCCCATGGAAATTCCCCCTCTTTCCGTTTAAATCAGTTTCCCTTGTCCTCTCCTTCTCTTCCCATACTAAAACCCGCCCTCTCTCCTCAAACCCTGGAATTTGGAATGTTCTCCACATCCCAAACCCTCCCTTTCTGCAGCCACAGTTTGGGACCTGTGGCAAACACAGGAATTCCAGAGAGCCCCTAAATCGGGATCCTGGGACCAGCAGCTTCTGTTAAGAATGGAGAACACCAGTGGCTCCTTAAAAAATCCCTTTGGGAAGGCTGAGGAGGAACAGGGATCAGCCTGGGCTCCTCCTTCCCGAGCTGGCTGGACCAGCCAAGGCCTGGCCGCCCTCGGTGACTTTAATCTGTCCTATCTCGTGTCCTTGGCCGCAGCACAGGCCTAAAATCATCCCAAAATTCACTTCCCGAGCGCCATAAAAACGTCGTTCCCAAAACCACGACGGAAAAGGACCAAAGTTATTGATTCCTCACAAATATTCCTGCAATTCTCCCGTTTCTGGGCCGAGGGGGAAGTTTCGGGCAGGAGAAAAATGACGGGGAATTCAAAATGTAAAGCCTGAAGGTTTAAACCCGGGTGGGATATTCCAAACGTTCCCTAAGGTGCTAAAAACACTTTGGGATGTGGGGTTTGGTTAAAAAAAAGGGTCGTGAAATACTCCAGCCCCGGGGCTCTCCCACCTAAAACCGCTTTTCCCGTCTGATCCAAAATGTGCTGCCAAAAAAGAAAATTCTTGATTGATCCTAAATGGTCTCCGGGGTCAAATTTGAGTTTCTACGGAAAAATTGATTTAAATTGATTTATTTAAGTCAGAGAGGAATGGGATCCCACAATTTCTAGGGAATAAAGCTGCCGTGCACAAGAGGAAAAATCTCATTTCTGTCCTGCCTAGGAAATATTTTCAGGAATATAATTAAAGAAATGAAATGGAATTAAATAAATAGTAAATATGTGAATGGGTAGAAATAATTAATTAAATAGTAAATACATGAATGGATAGAAGTAATAAATTAAATCTAAATAAAGAAACATTAAATACTTTAATGAATACACATAATAAATCTAATGAAAGAAATATTAATTATTTTAATGAACATCATCTAATCAGACAAATTTCCAGCCTGGAGCAGTTCTCAGCAGCCTTGGCCCAGAGGGAAGGAAGAATTCCTTAGGCTGGTGAGAAATGAAAGAAAAGGAGAGGAAACTTCCAGGGGTGGAGATACTTTGGATAACCTGCAAACACAGGGTCGGTGTTTGGGAGCTCCCAGGGAATCCCTGTTCCCTCTAAAAGCTGGGAAAGTTGGGTTTTCCAGGAAAGCCAGGCTGGTGCCACAGCTCCTGACTGGTGCCTGGGATTCATCCAAAGTTTTGGAATGGAGAAGTCTCCACAGGAGGGGAATTCTGGGAGCATCTTCTGGGGTAATTTATTGGAGCCCTGGCTGCTGAGAGTTTCAGATTTCTGTGCTGCCAGGCACTGACCCCCAGGAGAACACTGCACTGACCTGAGGGCCTGGAGAAGCTTCCAGAATGGAATGGCAGAACTGGGATTGTGGGTGTGGAGTTGGGATAGAAGTGTGTGATATCCCAGGGTGGGAAACTCAGAGTTTGAGGGTTTGGAATGCAGTGATGGATACAAAGCAAGGTGGGGGTTTTGGGGTGGGGGCTGCTCCTCCTTCTCCTTCTCCTTCTCCTTCTCCTTCTCCTTCTCCTTCTCCTTCTCCTTCTCCTTCTCCTTCTCCTTCTCCTTCTCCTTCTCCTTCTCCTTCTCCTTCTCCTTCTCCTTCTCCTTCTCCTTCTCCTTCTCCTTCTCCTTCTCCTTCTCCTTCTCCTTCTCCTTCTCCTTCTCCTTCTCCTTCTCCTTCTCCTTCTCCTCCATGGGTTTGGGTGGTTTTGTGTCATTGGATAAAAAGTCCCCATTGCAGCCATGGGTGTTGGTTATTGGGTTAAAAGTGAAAATAATTGAGGTGTCATTTCTGAATTGGGCAGTTGATCCTTCAAAGGCCTTGGAGAGAGAGAGCTGGGGCTCCATTTTCAGTTTGTGAGAGTGAAGTGCTGCAGAGCTCAGGGTTTGTGAGGCTGTGACAGAGATAAGAGCTGATAAACACCTGAGTCCAACACGAAATTCCATCTCACACATTTAATCCTGACCCTGGCAGAAAAAGGAGCAAAGACTCGGCAGTAATTTAGCCAGGAAGAGGGAGCAGGGCTGTGTTCCCACATCCCAATTTTCAGCTGGAACAACAGCCAATGGCCTGCTGGGCTGAGGATCCATGGACTGGGAAAAGCTCGACTTTGGGCTGTCCAAACAGCCTCAAATCCCAGGATGGGTCGGGTTGGAAGGGATCTTTAGGATCATCCCATTCCCACCATCCCAGGCTGCTCCAAGCCCCATCCAACATTTGGACACTTCCAGGGACCCAGGGCCATTGGCAATTTTGGGGGAATAGCTCCTGAAGTGGGATTGGTTGCAAACTTTCCGTTATTTCTGCCGGTCGTGCGGGTGAGGGAGGAGAACAAAATGGGAATCTCCATCCCAAACATTCCTGGGCCAAAATCCACCCAAAAATCAGCCCCGGCGGTGCCGCCCCGGGTTCAGCTGCACCCACAGCAGGGCCCCTGAAACGGCCAAAATTCACCCAAAAATGGACCCAAAAATGGGAAAAAATGGAGAAAAAATGGGGGAAATTGAACCAGAAATGGAAACGAAAGTGGGGGGAAAATGGGAGAAAATGACCCAAAAATGGAGGCAAAATGGGGGAAATTGAACCAAAAATGGAGCAAAAATGGGGAAAAATTGACCCAAAAATGGAGCCAAAACTGGGGGAATAGCTCCTGAAGAGGGATTGGTTGCAAACTTTCCGTTATTTCTGCCGGTCGTGCGGGTGAGGGAGGAGAACAAAACGGGAATCTCCATCCCAAACATTCCTGGGCACCTCCTGCTCCGACAGACACTCGGGGAGGGGACGTGGCACCGAATTCCCAAGTATTTGTGTGGATCCTGGTGTCCAGAAATGATCTCCCACGGGATTGTGCCATGGCAGAGAGCCTGGGGCTCCAGGACATCATTCCAGGTGCTGCTTGCAGCGGCCTCATGGAAACAAAACTGCTCTTGAGAGGCGCAGGTTTTCCTTGGCTCTGTCTGGCCTAAGGCATCCCAGGAGCCAGGCCTGGCTTAGCCATCCTTATGGGAATGCTGGGGCTGATCCAGAGCCTCCCAAGTCAAAGGGGATCTCTCCACTGACTCCAGCAAAGCTTGGATCTCACCCAACGTGCAGGAGCACCCTTGTCCATGTGGGAATACTCTTTTCCTTTAATTCCTTGGTGTAGAACAATTCCAAATTTCCTGCTTTTTAATTTCTCCCTCCCCTCCACTCTTTAATTTTTTCTCCTTGTTTTTTCTCTCTCCTTTGGCAGCAGCTGCTCTGGAAAAGTCAGAGGAGAAACACGATCAGGATGTTTTCCTCACTCGTGGCTGCCCTTGGCATTATCCCGAGGAACTGGGCTGCTCCCTATTATCCATCATTCCCTACTTCATGTGGAATTGTTATCTGGAGCTCCAGGTTCATCGGGAAAAGGCTTCTGATTGGATGGCTGGGATTGATTTCCCTTTTTGAAGCCGGCTGGGATTGAAATCCAGGCCCAAATCACCGCAGTATTCCACAGATTTCCATAGCTGGAAGCATCCAGGAGTTGTTATGGATAAACACGGGGTGGATTCCACCAGCATCCAGCTCAACGAACCCTCCTTGGTTCCACATTCCTCACCCTTCCAACAAGGAATGTGAAGCCAAGGAAGTGTTTCCTCTCCAGATCCCCTGGGAATTAAGAGGGAATGGGAAGGGAGGTCCGACCCCCTTCGGATGCTGAGCTCGGCCTCGTTATTTGTGAAAAGGTCTTAAAGAAATTCCAGTGGGGAGTGGCCTCCTCTCCACAGGTTTTTCGGGAATTCCGTGGTATTCCAGGTGGGATTTAGGACCTGGTCTGGAAAACTGGGGTAAATAAAACTTCCAAGCTGCCTTGCGCCTGTTCAATCCAAAAATCCACTTATCCATCAGATTTCTTGGAAATCCTTGGCTTACAGCCCCTGATAATTAATGGAGCAAGGGAATTAATTTATGGCAATTAAACAACACCCACAGTCTCCTCTCCTGGAATGACCTTTCAGTATTTTATGGAAAATCAGAGATGGTTCCTTATCAAATTCTTATCCCCCTGGATGGACATCCCTGGATAAGTTCAGGCTCTGGAAATAAACCACAAAGGGGTTGTTCTTATTTATCTCAGGGAGGATCCCAAATTCTCAGCTCTGCAAAGAGGAATCCTGACAAGTTTTAGGATTCATTTCTTCTTTGCTATCATTTTCTCCCCGAAATAATAATAATAATAATAAGAATAATAATAATAATAATAATAATAATAATAATAATAATAAGAATAATAATAATATAATAATAATAATGGGTTGGGTTGGAAGGGATCTTTAGGATCATCTCATTCCCACCCCTTATAAATAATAATAATTTTATATAATATAATATATAATAATATATTAATATATATATAATATACAAATAAGTATATCCTATCACTCTATATCTATTATATTATACTATATATTATATTATATTATCATCTATACTTACCTTACACTACATTACATTACACTACATATAATAACTATAATATAATCTAACTATCATATAATCTAATATAATATCATATAATCATAATCTCATATCATCTAATATACTCTACTACTAAATATCCAATATCATCTCATCTACTATATACTTATCTATATTTTTATATCTACATATATTAATATAATATTCTGACCATATATAATAATAATAATAATAATAATAATAATAATAATAATAATAATATAATAGTAACAACATCAACAACTGTGTTTTCTAGAATTCCAGGGGGGTTTTGGTGGGAAGGGATCTTAAAGATGATCCCGTTTTACCCATGGATGGGCAAGGACACCTCCCACTATCCCAGGTTGCTTCAAGCCCCATCCAACCTGGCCTTGGACACTTCCAGGGATCCAGGGGCACCCAAAACTGCACAGGGAGAATTCCTTCCCTATTTCCCACCTAAACCCACTCTCCTTCCGCTTAAAGCCATTCCCACTTTTAGTCCATGTTTACATTACAACTATTTATGGGGGAAAAGAATCCAGCCCAATTCCCATCTTTACCAAAAATTTCCTGGGATATTTGGGGGCACCAGGCAGCTCCTTTCTGTTGGAAAAGGCACCAAAATGGTCCTTCCATTGTTCAGGGGGAAGGGTGTGAATCCCTAGGGATAAATCCATTCCAGCCCATGGATCACTTGGCATTATTGTCATTTAGTGACTTCTGCAGCAGAGATTCGGAATTTTCCGTCTTTTTGCTCGGAGCCACGGTCATCCCAAAACATCGAGTCTTAGCCATGTTTTTTTTTTTTTTGTGGGATAAAAACCATGAGGAATTCCATGAAAAATCTCCCACTGCTTTGTCTCCATAACTCACAGGAGGAGGAACATTTTAACCTCCCTGAAATTAAAATGTTCTGCTTTGACTTGCTGAAATTGGGCTTTGTTTGGGGTTTTTCCTCATCAGACTCCGTTCTCTGATGTGGTGTGGGAGAGCCGGAGCCTCCGACGGCTTTGGAATCTCGTCCCTTTTGTAGGATGAAAGTTTTATGGCCAAATTACACCTCTGGTCATGCCCCAAATCAATCCCTGTGAAAGAGTCCGTGCCTCAGAATGAGCACGTGGGCAGCAAAGGCTTCCAGGCCACTCATCCCACAAGATTTCCACTACAATTCCCCAAAAGCTGTGAACTCGTAGGACAATGCTATGGAACTGACTGGGAATCAAATCCCTCACACCAGAGGAGCAAAGTGAAATCTTCAGGATGTGATTCAACAATTCGTCATTGATAATTTCCCTCGTTCCCCAGCGTAATTTAATTTTACAGAAATTTTACAGAAATTCTGTAATTCAGTTTTACAGAAATTTTCAGTGCAGAAAAATTGTAGGTAGAAAATTCCTGAGCATTTCAATCCATTGATCCTTTGGAGCATTGAACTCCCAGGAAAACTGTTAGTGCAGGAATTACATCCAGAAGTTCAGAGAACCTATACCGTAGAAATTAGACATTGGATTGTCATAGGATCCTGGAATGGTTTGGGATGGATGGGACCTTAAAGCCCATCCAGGGCCACCCCTGCCATGGGCAGGGACACCTCCTACTATCCCAGCTTTCTCCAAGCCCCATCCAACCTGGCCTTGGACACTTCCAGGCATCCCAAATTTCTCTGGACAATGAAATCTGTACGTTTGTGTTGCACCTGGCAGGAGGAGATCACAGTCCTGAGCCCCAGGAATCCCAGTGAAAAAAAAACGACGGAATACTTGGAAAACCCAACTCCTTCCCCTTCCTGGCCAAGAAGCTGCTCCTTATCCAATGAATTTGCCTTTGCACCAGGACTGGGGGTGCTTAGGCAGGAAAGATTTCCCTGGGCATGGTGGGATTTGAAGGTTGGACTTTGGAGGTCTTTCCTGAGCTTAAAGATCCCAGGATGGAATCCCAGATCTCTGGGATCACCAGAGCACTGAGTGCCACGTCCAGGAATTCCTGGGACACCTCCAGGGATGGGAACTCCAAAGTTCCCTGGGCAGTCCCAAGGCCTGAGCACCCTTTCCATGCAGAAATTCCTCCTGGTGTCCAACCCTGGCACAGCCTGAATCCGTTCCCTCTCCTCCTGTCCCTGTTCCCTGGGAGAAGAGGCCAATCCCTGCCTTGCTGCAAACCTCCCTTCAGGGAGTTGTGGAGAGTGAAATTTCCATGAAACGGGACAGAAACTCTGTCCCATATTCTGGGTCTTGGATCCTTCATTCTGTGCCTTGAAGCAGCTTTGAACGATTTGGAAGCAGTTCTCTTTTAGAGGGAAAAGATTCCTGGTCTGAGGGACAGCTACTGGAATTCCGCCTTCACTCTGGGCCGTGTGTGTGGGAGAGCAGCACAGCTGGGAATTTCCTCCAGACTTTGTGTCCCAGGCTAACTCCAGCCCCTGCCAGCCTGCCAGGAGCTCGGGAAGCAGGAAAACAGCAGCTCCAGGGAAGTTCCTCTCAGGTCACTCCATGCGGAAAAAACGGGAGGCTGGGCAGGAGGACGGGAGATCCCGGTTCCAGCAGAGCCTGGAGGGTTTCTCCTCGAGCCGTGCCAGGAGCAGGAAAGGGAGCTGGGTCTTGTTCCTGTCACAGAAGTGAGAGCACAAGGCTTGGAATCCCCATGGAATTTCTTGAGGGAAAAACCCCTGTGCACACCGAGCCGTCCGGGCCTTTTTTTAGGCGCTGGAAGTGAGACTTTCATCTGGATCAGATTTCCTCTTGGCTGGAGCTCCCATCCCAACCTGCTGGCCAATGGCAACAAAACTCCAGCCTGACTCCACTCCTAATTGGGCTTCCTTGTTTTCCTGCTGCTGGCTGGACTGGATTTGCAAACGACACCCGAAATATTCCAGGACAGCAAATCCACACAAACAGGGCCACGCTTCCCTGTGTTTGTCCAAGCCCAGGAATAATAACGATGATTACAATAATAATAAATCCTGGCTGATTTATAAATAGGAGCTGGAGAGCCCTTTGGAATTGACTCCATATCCGCTTCCAGAGGATGGATGCAGTTTATTCTTGCTGGAAGCTAAAAATTTAGGAATATTCCAGGAGCTGAAGCAAAGGAGAAGAAAATGGGAGGAAAGGGGGTCCTGGATAGGGGGAAATATTCTGGGGCTCTTCCAACTGCTGCTGCCATAGCTGGGAACACCTGGAAAGAGGGAATGGGGATTTGCCAGGGAAAGAGAAGGAAGGAGAGGAGCAGTAGGAGAATGAGAACCCTGAGGAGGCTTCAAGGTGATGGAATCCGAAAGAAGGGGAGATATAATTCCATAATTCCCAAATATCTTGGTACAAGTCTACACATTCATCCCATACTCACCAACACCAGAATTCCTTCTCTTTTTAGGGGAGGGGATCTGACATGCAAATAAGGAGAAAGGAGGAGCTTGTCATGCAGAGCAAAGGGAAATGCACTTGGTGAAGAAATTTTTGGGATGTGTTGGAGCAGGGTGATGTCTCCCAGCACAGGAGAGGGCTCAGGGCATTAGGAAAGAGGAGAAGGAGGATCCCGAAGGCTCGAGGAGGGAATGGGGTAACAACCTGCAGGGTCAGAGGGTCCTGAATTCCTCTGCAGTTCCACAGGTGACCCTGGTGGAAAAGGGGAACGGTGGGATGGCTGGGGAGCCAGGAGAGTCCGGGATGCAGCAGCTGCTTCCATTCAATTCCTGAATTCCTCTTGGATGCAGCAGCTGCTTCCATTCAATTCCTGAATTCCTCTTGGATGCAGCAGCTGCTTCCATTCAATTCCTGAATTCCTCTGCACTTCCGCAGGTGACCCTGGTGGAAAAGGGGAGTGGTGGGATGGCTGGGGAGCCAGGAGAGTCCTGGATGCAGCAGCTGCTTCCAGGCAGGATGGACAGAGGGCTGGAAGAGAGGTGACAGGACAGGTCAGACCTGGAGATCTGCGACCACACCAACACCAAATGCCAGGCCATGGGATTTATTTCCCGTGAAGGATCCCCTTTCCTTCCCTTTCCCAAGAAACTAGACAGCAAATCAAACACTCCAGGCCATGAAGTTAGTTAGTTCCTACACGAGATCCCCTCTCTTTCCCTTTCCCACCTAATTATGGAGCAAATCAAATACTCCAGGCCATGGATTTAGTTCCTACACAAGATTTCCCAATTAATTATGGAGTAAATCAAACACTCCAGGCCATGGATTTAGTTCCCATCCATGATCCCTTCTCTTCCCCTTTCCTAATTAATTATGAGCAAATCAAACACTCCAGGCCATGGATTTTATTCCCATCCTCAATCCTCTCTCCTTCCCTTTCCCACTAAATTCCAGAGCAAATCAAACACTCCAGGCCATGGATTTCGTTCCTACGTGAGATTTCCCAATTAATCCTGGAGCAGATCAAACACTCCAGGCCATGGATTTAGTTCCTACACAAAATTTCCCAATTAATCCTGGAGCAGATCAAACACTCCAGGCCATGGATTTCCTTCCCATCCATGATCCCTTCTCTTCCCTTTCCCAATTAATCCTGGAGCAGATCAAACACTCCGGGCCATGGATTTCCTTCCCATCCATGATCCCTTCTCTTTCCCTTTCCCAATTAATCACGGAGCAAATCAAACACTCCGGGCCATGGATTTCCTTCCCATCCATGATCCCTTCTCTTTCCCTTTCCCAATTAATCACGGAGCAAATCAAACACTCCGGGCGCTCTGTCTGGCCCCGAGGCTCAGTCCCATGTCCTGACTCACATCCACACACAGGAATTCTTTCCCTCCCCACCCTCTAAGGAGAAAATGTCCAGATCCCAACTTTCCTTTGGGAATTGTCCCTGGCTCCTGCTGCCTCCCGACCCAGGGATCTTCCCAAGCTCCCAGGATCCTGGTTTATTTGTAATGGATCTGTGAGCATTTCTGGATTGGAAGGAGCTGGCTGAACCCTGAGACAATCTCCCAGTTATTCCAGCTCAGAGGTGTTCCAGTGTTCCAAAAACAAGGAATGAGCAAACGGAATTGTCTCAATTCCATGGCTGGAATCCACCGAGGGCAGAGGGATTGAGAGACTCGAGCCAAATAAATGGATAGTGATGGAGCAACGCTCGACTCCTGGATAAATCTTTATTTGGGAAGTGTGTAAGAACTTCTGTCAGCTCCATGATTCCCTTCCAGCTTCAATAAATATCCAGGCTGAAATCCCAGACTTCCTCTTTTTTTTTTTTTTTTCCCCTAAAAAAATGCTCCTCTGCCTACACCCCTCCTATGAGTGAAGGTAAATATTCCCACATTTATATCTGGTGGAGAAAATTCCAGGTATCAAATTCAGGATTAGCAATTTCTGGCACTGCCCTAAAGCTCCGCTGTGTGCAGTCCAAACGCAGAGCGTGTAAATGTTTTAAAAATCTTAAATAAAGATGAACGAATTATAAATTCATATTTAATATCATGGTTTTCTGAGGAGGACCAGCCCATTCCCTAGGGATCAGATAACACTGGAGAACCTGATAAGCATCTGGGACAAAACGCTTGATGGCGGAAAAAACATCTCCCAAGCCAGCAAGGAGTAAAGAAATCCCAGTGACCCAAAGGATCTGCAGGAAGCCAATCCTTGGAATGTCTGCAACAGGGCAGAACCACAAAGCTGAATTTTATTTTTATTTTGGAATTATGAGAGATGAGAGCAGCTCAAGAAAAGCACTGAAAGATGGATTCCTTTTGGGAGAACATCCGTTGATTTTTATCTCCCCCCAGCTGGAATTTCCCTGGATTTTCCGTGGGCTGGCTGACAGCTCCGTCTGAAGCTCTGTCAGACCAGCCCCGGAGCTGCTCCTGGGCATGGAACCACAGGAAATATCCTGGGAAGAGCGTGGCCTCCCTGACTCCCCCTCCTGCTGTCATTTATCTGCTGATTAAAATCTTCATGTCCTCTCCACCCCTCTCTCCCAAAAGCTCCACGGCTCGGAGCCCGTCCCTCGCCAGTGTTCCTGAATTTTCTGTCTTTTCCTCCACATTTTAGGAGGCTCCAGACCTTGAGGGTGGGGTGGTCCTGGAGCAGTTTTCCCACAGAAGCTGTGGCTTCCCCTGGATCCTGGGAAGTGTCCAAGGCCAGGCTGGATGGGGCTTAGAGCACCCTGGGATAGTGGGATTTCCCCTTGCCCATGGAATGGGATGATCCCGAAGGTCCTCTCCAATCCATTAACCAAGATGGAATTTCATTGAACAAAACTTTTCCTTATTTTCCTGATTTTTCCTCCCACTGGAAGTGGTTCCATTTCTCCCAGGTGCTCCCAAAATTAGGGATTGATGCCCTGGACACAAACATGTATCACATTCCACGTGTTTCTCATGGAAAGTTTTCTCTTTGCTTGAGACCAGCAGGGGATTAAATTTTACAAAATCCAGGGAAAATTTGGGATATTTTTTGTCTTTCTGCCTTCTCTGGAAAGGAAGAGGGATTTGGGACAAAGCCTGGAGCGCCAGGACAAGAGGGAATGGCTTTAAACTGAAACAGAGTAGGGATAGATGGGATTTTGGGAAGGAATTCCTGGCTGGGAGGGTGAGGAAGGACTGGGATGGAATTCCCAGAGAGGCTGTGGCTGCCCCTGGATCCCTGGCAGTGCCCAAGGCCAGGCTGGACACTGGGGCTGGGAGCAGCCTGGAACAGTGGGAGGTGTCCCTGCCATGGCAGGGGTGGCACTGGGTGGGCTGTGAGGTCCTTTCCAACCCGAACCATTCCGGGATTCTCTGGAGATAAGGAAGGGTTCCAAACGGCTCCAGAACTGACGTTTCATTTGTTGCCTGCGCTTGTACCACGTCCAGCATTCCAGGATTGCGGAAGGTCCCCCTCCCGAGGCAGCCGCTCCTCTGAAGCTCTCCAGAGGAGACAGGGGAAGCAAATCATGGACATCAGGACAGCAGAGGAAAATTATTTCCCAAAAACCACAAAGTGGGAGAGGAAAATGTCAAAATCAGAGAATATCCTTAATTCCAGGGAAGCGCAAGGATCATCCAGCTCCTACGTATCAGTTCCTCCATGGCCCAAATTCTTTGGGGAATGGCCTTGGGATCTTCCAATCCTTCATTTAGACCTGTGAGCATCGGCCCAGCTCCAAAGCAAAGCTGCTGCTGTGTTTTCTCCTTCAACCACACAATTCCAGTGCTCCGGAGAAGCTGAGCAGAGCAGGAAGGGAAGAGCAGCAGGAATATCCCGGAAAATCAAGCACGTGGATCTTTTTTACAGCTCTGGAGAGAAGATGATTCAAAATCCTGATATTGTCCAAAAATGAAATCATTTAAAAGGCCACTACACCCCGAGCTCGCAGCATCCTTGCTCCAAGTCTGGGTGTGTGTCAGTCCCACCTCCCTGTTTGTCTGGAAACAACAAACTCTGGAATTGGAAAGGGATGACACGATGAGGTAGAAAACCTCAATCCATGGGGAGAAGTCAGGGATAACTTTTAGCTGCTGGGGTGACGTGAGGGAATTTTATTAAGGAATACAAAAAACTTGGAGCAACCAGGAAATGCATAAGACACCAACAACAGTCCTGCAATTCCCAAACAAGGCCTGGAAAGCTCCCTGATGTTCCCAGCATGGATTAGTCACCCTGCTGGGAAGGCCTTGGCAGTTCCTCTTGGTGGGCAGTCCAACAGGTGGGGCTGAAATTCCAGGGGCTTTAATTCATCTGCCGCTCTGCCAACGCTGGGAATATCCTTCCTGGGAAACGGGGGGGTAAGTCACACAAATATCCAAAAATATCCCAAAATTCTGTGTCCAGGGTGTGAAAACACCCTCCGACCCTCCTGCAGCCTGGAAATATTCCTTCATTTCTCTGCTTATCGGGGATTTTGGCTCCCCAACTTCTTTATTATTTTGTCAAAGAATGGATGATAATTCCCATTCTTTTGTTTGAATTCCAAATTTTTCTTACTCCTCCTATTGCCATTTGCCAAAATCCTGGTTTTTCCCCCCTTAAGATTACTTTTAAAGATTCCATAGGGCATTCCAGCAGGGAGCAACGAGGAGACAAACTCTAAACTCAAGTAGAAGGCGAACACAGGGAGCCAAATTTCATTTTTTGGGAGCGGGTGTCCAATCGGTGACTTGGTTCCCATGTTTGTGCAAAGGAGACACCAAACTCCTGCAGACCAGGAAATCCTAGGAAAAAAAAATGTCCTAGGACAAAAAAAAAAAATCCTCAAAAATTGTTGGGATGGGAAATCCTTCAGGAAAACGTCACTCACAACCTACCTGTCCCTGCTAATGATGTCACGACCCCTCAATTTGCATTTTCCAGGTGTTTCGTGGCAAAGAGAGATTCCAGGAGCCAAACTTCCCTAAAATAGGAACAAGCAGCCGTGTCCCATTCCCAATCCATGTTTTGGAGGAGCATCAGGTCCCTCCTGCTCCAAACAGGGAGATTCCAGACTCCATAGGCACGGAGTTGGACCAGACCTCAGAGCCCAACCTTCGGCTTCTTGATGCAATCCGTGGAGATTCTGGAAGGAGCCAAAGGTGGAAAATCTCCTCCTCTTGTGGTGGGACAGTGGGAACCCCTCGAACATCCCTGTCCTAATCCAGCCAGGAATTTTGGTTTAGGACTGACGACACCGACGTTTTTCCTTCCCTCTTTGCAGCTGTGTCCATGCAGGATCCTCTGTAGTCCTTCATTTATCCAGCCAAAATCCGGGATGAACATCACCTGTCCCACAGGTTCCAGCTTTTCCTGGATTCCTAAAAAACGCCTCTTTCCTGACCCCCTGACTTCTGTCCATTCCTGTGTTCACATCCTCCCTTTTCCCTCTCCATCCTTCCCCTCCCGACCTTTGTAAAGCTCAGCAATTAATGACAATTCAATCTGAGGTGCTGCCTCAGATTCCCGGGAAATTTTGCAGCCAAAGCTCCCAAAACAAGGCCCAGAAAAGTTATTTATAACTCCCCAAAAGAAGGAAAAAGAACTTTACATCCTGGAACCGTCCGGTTTGCCCCTGCAAACCAGAATTCCTTCCTTTTCCTGCTGCTCCAAGCCCGGCTTTCCAAATTCCAGCAGGGCCCCGCTGTTAATCCCAATCCTGGAAGCCATCAACGCGCTGGGATAATTTTTCACCACATTCCAGCACCTCCTCGTCCATAATTTTCCTCTTCGAGAGCTTTCAAGTGCAGCAAGTTCAGATCCAACCTCCTCCTCCCCCTCCTTCCCTGCTGAGGCTCTTTGGGGGAACCTTCCCCACTCTGACATTCCCAGAGCCGCTGGGAAACCTGAACTCCTGGAAAGAGCTTTGGCACCTCATGAAAATTTCACTCCATCCCATGGAATTGCATCCAAGAACACCAGAACAATCCCACGGACGTTTTTCCTGCTGCTGTAGCCAATTTAATCAGAATATTTTGAGTTTTTTCAGCTTTCCTGCTTCTGAACGGTGCCTGGCTGTTGTTTTTCCTCCTTCTCCCCAGTATTTTCTTTGTAATTCCAGAGCTTTTAAAATCCGTTCACGGGCTTGAGGAGTTATTTTTACTCTGGGGCTTCTTCAGGGCCAAACCCTGAGAAAACAATGCTGGGCTTTGAGAGGGAATAGAAAATTGCCAGGGAAATATTCGGGTTCATTTATTATTGGTTTAAAAATTGTTATTCTCTATATATATTTTAGTAATAAATATCATCAACAACAATAATTTATGGCACGAATGAGAATCTTTTATGGAAATGAGGCACTTTCTTGGTAATAAAAAAATGCAGTTTTTAGTTATTTTACTATTTCTGACTAAAATTGGAGATGTATTTCCCGTCCTTTCCAGACAGCTGAAGCAAGAGGAGGGAAATGTCATCCAAATCCTTTTAAAAAAGATCTTTTTTCCCTCCTTTTCTCCCTCACATTGGTTTTACTCTTCCCAAATAATTGCTGATGCCATTAGTTAATTAATCACCATCACCCTTAAGGCAAATTAATTCTCATTGTATGCAAATGAGTTTTTATTCCTGTGTGTTGGATTCTAAGGAATGGCATTCCCTCTTTTTCCTCTATTTTATTCAATAATTATTTACATTTGAAATTATAATAATTATATTTATATTTCTTATATTATTATAATTTATATTTATATTTATAATTTAGTAAATTGTTATTGTAACTATTTTAATCATGCTTTTTCAATAGTTATTTTTGGCTTGAGATCTCCAGCCTGAGAAACAGCAAAAAAAACTTTGGAACAATTAAAGATTATTTAAATTTTAAATAAAATTAATTTCAAAGGACACCCAGAATGGGAATGAGCATCCTGACATTTTAATTCCTCCTGGTTTTCCTTTTTGGTGATTTTTGGGATACAGAAACACCCAGAGAGGAAGGGATGGGCTTCAAGCAGGGCTAAAAAATGCCAAAATTTTCAAGGAAGAGCCTGAAATCCCGACAGAGACTTTCCATGCTGAGAGATCCAAAGCTCCTGGATAAAAATCTGGATCCTTGGATTTTTCCATCTGAGTCATCACCTCCGTCCGATCCTTTGGAGATTCTGGAGCAAGAGGAGGAAAATGTCACCCAAATCCTTTAAAAAAGGCTCCTTTTCTCCTCCTTTTCTCTCTCACTTCTTTTTCCCCTTCAGCATTGATTTTACTCTTCCCAAATAATTGCTGATGCCATTACTTACTTACTTAATTAATTAATTAACTCATCTGAGTCAGCACCTCCGTCCGATCCTTTGCAGATTCTGGAGCAAGAGGAGGAAAATGTCACCCAAACCCTTTAAAAAAGGCTCATTTTTCCCTCCTTTTCTCTCTCATTTCCCTCTTACCTTCAGCATTGATTTTACTCCTCCCAAATAATTGCTGATGCCATCAATTAATTAATTAATTAATTAATCTGAGTCATCACCTCCATCCGATCCTTTGGAGATTCTGGAGCAAGAGGAGGAAAATGTCACCCAAACCCTTTTAAAAAGGCTCCTTTTCCCCCTCATTTTCTCTCTCATTTCCCTCTTACCTTCAGCATTGATTTTACTCCTCCCAAATAATTGCTGACGCCATTAATTAATTAATTAATTAATTAATTAACTCATCTGAGCCAACGCCTCCATCCGATCCTTTGGAGATTCTCCCATGCTTTGTAACAAAGTCTGCTTCAAAGGGAACTTCCTCTTCTGGGTCAATCCAAGGAATCCTACGGATCCTGCACCTCTTTCCAGCCTGGGGAGCTCATCCCAGCTGGAATTCGCCCAAGGAGCTCCTTGCTGGAGGACAAAGGGTTGGCAGTGATCCCGGGAATGGCTCTGCCTGGCAGCATTCCCTGGATGGCGGGAGCAGCGGGACAATCGGAGCACGGGAAGGAGGAGGGAGCTCCCGCTGGATTGGTATCCCCTTGGAGGAAAATCTATCCCAATCCCGAGGTTCCATTCCCATGGATCTGTGTCCTGTGCAAATAAAGCAATAGGGAAATAAAATCCGGTTTGGGAAGAAGGCAGGTGCCTGCTAAGGAAGGCAGGAGCCTCCCCTGGAATGGAAAATGGAAAATGCAAACTCCCCCCCGAAAACTGATATAAATTTGAAATTAAGGGGCTCTCAGGCAAAAAATATGGGAGCAGGAATAACAGTTCTTTAATTGGGAAGGAAATAAAAGGATAAAATGAACAATGCAGTGAACGAAACCAGCCCTGCCAGAGCCAGAGCACAGCCTGACGCCCTGTGGGTCAGGGGGCTGGCAGCAGTCCCATTCCCATGGGAATTGTGGCTCAGCCCTCCTGCAGTGCCAGGCTGGTTCTGCTGGAGCAGGGATCCTGGAGCAGTCCCATTCCCATTGGAATTGTGGCTGAGCCCTCCTGCA